>NW_005842201.1:590636-597356 GCF_000455745.1 Alligator sinensis | reverse complement strand
GGGATGTCCCAGGAAATTTTAAACAGCTAGAAAGCCAATTACTAGCCACCACGTGTGAATAATTTAGCACTGGCCAATAGCGGGACACAAATTTGCATTCGAATGGCGGGAACTCTTTGCACCGTGCATTTCTGTGCTGCAAGGAAGAAATGCATCCTGCAAATTGGCGGGAAGTCTCTTGCACCAAGGTTCTTCTGCTGCAACAGAAACCCTCGCTGTGCAAGAGGCTCTCATGTGGCAAGAAAATTCCATCGTGACGAGGCACCAAAATCACTGGGTTGTGACACTCTGCATCACCTACAATAACTCACCAACATTTAAAACCAGTATAATTGAATGTAAGAAAGAAAAATAGTCAATGGTTCTAATCCTCTTACGAGATCTGTTGAGTCACTAGGACTCTTATGAGTAGTTCCAACTGACTTTACCCATGTGAACAAAGTTATGCGTGTATGCAGAATCAGTGCCTAAAAATTTTAAGTCAATATTTAGTCACTAGATTTCCAATACCTATATTATACATCACTAGTGAGATTTCAAAAAGTCTGGAGTCATTTTAGCAATGATAAATCTGTTTCACCATTTCCAACACACAATTTTCACTATTGTGCACTACATTTAGAGCTATGAATATAGATGTTTCTTCGCCGTTTCTGTTGCTTAGTTACCATTAGAGTCTACTAAATATTTAATTACATGTTTTTGATAGGTAAATTGTATGCTTGTGTCAAAGAAAATTCATGAACCACTTTAAAAATAACAAGCATAAATAGTCATACACTAGTAGCCGCTTCATAAATTCACGTATTACTCACTGAGAACTACAGTATTTACTAGTAAAAGGCCACTCAGAAATATGAATTTTAGGATAAAAGGTAAATTTCATTTTCCACTAATGCCTTATGAAGAACATTTTCCAAGCTACCTTTTTTCTTTAAAGAATCGCCTTTACATACTAAAATCAAAACCTTAAAAAGCAGCCTACAAATTCGAATTTTTCATAGGCTATGACTATGACTTCAACATGCAGCAAGTCAAAGAAAAGAAACAAACCATTTTCCAACAAGCTTTTAACAATTTTTTTTTCTGAGAAATATCTCTGGATTATTTTTAAATCTGGTAAACCAGCCAACCAATTAGTTAGGAGAACCAGAAAGAGCACAAAAAGTTAAGAAAAAAATTAAACAAAAACAGCTAAAAAAGTAAGAAAGATGTAAGTGTGTGTTCAAATCAAAATCCATGCAGATATTGGCAATACGTTAAACGTGACAGTATATATGTATGTTAGAAATACCACATCAGGCCAGTTCTGAAATATTCTTGGTTTATAATTCCCAAAGAAACCAAAATTGATCTCACAACTGACTACACCAATAATTAGGGACCTACCTAATTCGTGCGAGCTAAGATTTCACAGGCAGAACACAGACCTGCGCACCCATTTCACTGACAGAGCACAGCACCGCCCAAAAACTCCTCTGCTTGGCAGCAGGGCCTCAGTGGCTACACCCCTTGCTGTTGACTGGCTGTGAAGGCTGTCTGTCATATGGCCCCACCCCCTCACCATTGACTGGCTGTGAGGGGTGTCCGTCTTGTAGCCCTGTCGCTCGCTGCTGATTGGTAGAGAGGGGTGGGGCCACATGACAGGCACCCCTCACAGCTAATCAGCAGTGAAGGATGGGAGCAGCAGCCATCTTGCTGGCAGCCCTTTGAGTGGATAGTCTCCTTCTCCCCCCTTGGTGGCGAGCTGCCATGGCGCTCATTAAGTCCCCCCTTCCCCACCCCACGGATTTTGTGGGCATTACCTGGATTTCCATAAAATCATGAATTTGGCAGGTCCCTACCTATAATCCTCTCTGTTCACAAAAGATACGAGATGTAGGGCACAGAGTAATTTTTAGAAGAGTTGATGTAAAAATGCTTCTCATCAATGCTAAAATACTCTGCTTTAGGAAAATGGTGTTTCCAAGAAGATAGAATTAGCAGAAAAGCCACAAACAGACAGAAGGAAAGGCATGTGCACACTCCTTTCTGTCACAACCCAAAGGGTGTGATTTTTGTTTTTGTGTGCTTTGGCACTGCTAAATTGTTCCCGCTAAATTGCAGCTTCCTTGCACGGTGGAGTTTTCTGCTGCAAAAGAGAACCCCGGTGCAAGGGAGAGTTTCCCGCCAATTTGAAGCTTTCTTTGCAGGGTGCATTTCTTTGTTGCAGCACAGAAATGCTCGTTGCAAAGAGTTCCCGCCATTTGTATGCTAATTCGAGTCCCATTACTGGCCAGTTCTAAATTATTCACACGTGGCGGCTAGTGATTGGCTTGCTAGCCGTATAAGAGGGTTGAGTGGTTTCCGCCCAAGTTGGAGGTCTAATCAACCTCTAGCCTCTCCCCGTCGCCGAGCGCAGTCCAGACGTATCCCTTCCCGCGCGCACAAGAACTGGACCCACGGAGCCTAGCAAACTTCGTGTGAGGTTATTCAGAGCTCTTTCGGACGAGTATTTTCTTCGGTTGAGACGACAGGCTCGCGTGTTCAGAGCCTTCAGCTGGATTGGGCTAGAGTTCACGAGTCTAGAACTCTTGTCCGCCTCTCTTCTTTCCTGTCTGTAACCACAACTTAAGCAAGTTTTCAGCCTGCACCACTGCCATCTCGGTGTAAGTAAACAATCTTTAAAACTACCGATACGCGTTTGTGCCTAATTCCAGCTCGACGGCCTTCCCTCTCCAACCCGGCGTTCCCGGGCTGCTAGCCACAGCCCGCGTGCAGCGCGGAAAAGGGCTCGGGTCGCTCCCAGCCCGCACACTTTCCTTCCCTCAGTTTTTACAAACTCAAGGAACCAGGATTTGTCTTTCCGTTTTCATATAATCTGTAGGCAAGCCAAATCTCGTTGCAACTCAAAAAGATGAATTAACTACCTCTTATGCCAGTGGAGAAATCCTTTGTCAGGCATGCCACAAGTTAGTCCTGCAGCCTCCCCAAGTACCATTACAATCTCCTTCCCCTCCCTGGTCTGCTGCTCTCCATCCAGCCCTACCTGCCACTGCATTATCTCCTTCCCCATCTGCTGCATGCCACTCTGAGCCTGCCCATGCAATCTGTGGCACCAATGCAGCAGATTGGTCACCCTTGTTTTATGCTAACTTTAGTTAATCTTGAGGCACAAGACTATTTGTAGAAAAGCTGCTTTGCTATTATTGTAGGGGTGTAGGTTGTAGCTGTGTTAGTCTAAGGACACAGGCAGACAAGGTTCTTTGGCTGGATCTGATTTCATTCCATCCAGGAAGAGCACACACCAACTGCTGAAACTTCCTTAGCCTGACAAAGGGTTTTTGAACCCGAAAGCTTGCTTAATAACTATTCTCCAACTATTTGGGTTGGTCTTATAAAAGATATCAGATTCACCCAAGGAACCTTGTCTTGCTATTATTGTAACATTCAAAATGCTTATCCATACCCTACCAATACCTCACTGGACCGATGCCCCAATGGGGCATTTCAACCCCATTTACAGTTCATTTTGCTAATTCTGCATTACTGCAAGTAACAAATTCAAACAATTCAAACTTCTTATTCTCTCTTTCAAGGTCTTATATCCTCATCTGATTTTCTTTTTTTTTGTTCTCCACTTAGTAAAGGCTTTTACCTGGTCACAATTCAGTCTAAACTCCAGTTAACTGCACTCTATTTACAATATCACTAATGACTAGGCCAGACAAAGCCTAATGATTAATGCTGGAACCTCAAAGGACAATTGCCTTGGTGACAACAGCTGATTTCTTAACTATCAATTAAATTCTCTATTCCGTATTGATGGATACACATGTTAATTAACTGTACATTTTGTTAAAAACAGCAACCAAGGAAATGTACTGTAGTAGCCCATGCACTTCTTTATATTTATTCTAAAGACTGCTGCCACAATCTTATGACAACGTTCAAAGGCACAACTTGCTGATTGTATCAATGTAATATATCTAATTTACAACTTGAAAGCAAAGCCTGTTTAAAAAAAAGCAACAAATAATTGATCATCTAAATTGAGATCCTCATTAACTGAGCCATAACATTTATAAAAAATAAAAACAACTTGTATTACTGGTAGTTTACCCGTGTGAAAAAGCGTGCCATTTATATTTGTGATGGATTAGAATGGGTGACCTTAACTTAGATGAAAATGATAAGAAATCAGGTTTATGTTGGAAAGCTTCCATCAGCCTCATGCCCCAAATCCAATTGTTCACCATTATATTGCCTATTATAACATTTCTTTACAATTCAACCTGAATCTTATCTTTATATTTCTATGGAACAAAGCATGTTGCTTTCTTAAATGCCTTGCCAGAACACCTTAGTCTCTCCTGCTTTTCATTCTTGTGTTCACATTCATGCTTCCAACGTCAGTCTGTTAAACCACGTATATTTGATTTTCTTGTATAATCACATAATACAGAAAAAAAAACATCATTTTATACCAAGATTTGCAGGATGCATTATTCAGGCAAAGACCCAGTGCAAGAGGGTATCTGTCAATGTGGAGCATCTTATTGGATCTTAATTGTTCATAAAAAAGAAAATCATGTTAATTGAAGACAAATATAGGGACACACAATCCCTTTAAACTTACTAACTGTAACAGGTAACAACGTTAAGTTTTTGCCTATGAAAGCTCAAGCCTCTCTGAAACAGTCTCTAGAGCAGGGGTGGGCAAAATATGGCCCATGGGGCAGATTCGGCCCATGGAGGAACTTTGTCCTGTCCCTTAGTCCCACTTGGGCCAGGCACATCTGGCCCATGGTGTGTCCCACCACCCCCGGGCACAAAACGGGGTTGGGGCAGCTCCACAGCTGGACTGCCTTTTTAGGCAGCCCAGGTGGTGGTAGATCCTTCCAGTTGCTACGACCCCTGGCCCCAGCCCCATGGTAGCAGCAGGGACCCACACACACAGCCCTGACCCCAGCCTTCCCCGCACCTACTCTGGACTCAGCCCGACAAAGCAGACCAGCTGCAGACCACGCAGAACCTTCATGCGCAACCCCAACCCCAGCCCGCCCTGCCCCACCCCTGCACCAGACTTGCCTGTGGCAGCAGCCAGGCAGAAGCTGCTGCTCAGTGCAGGGGAAAAGCACCCCCCTTCCCTTCGCCGCTGCTGGGCCCCTCATTCTGCAGCTACCAAGAGCCCGCACCCAAGCTGCCCTGTGGCTTCTCTGCACTGCCACAGCTTTCCCACTGGGCGGCCCAGAGGCAGAGGTGATGGCAGCAAAGAGGAGCTGCAGGGCACCCGAGCCATGGGCTCTGAGAGGGCCTAGCAGCAGTGAGGGGGAGGGGCCGTTTTCCCCCCACACCAAGCAACAACTAAGGAGTTCAAGGCCAGGGTGCAAGGTCCCCAAGACCAGTCCCACATGCCAATACCAACATGCATGGCAAGCCTGATGCAGATGCTCCATGCAGCACATTCCATGAACTAGCCCCACATCCTGCTTCCAGTGCACACCAGCCCCAGCTCCAACCTCAGCCCCAAATTACATGCAGCACATGCTGGCCTCATCCTTGCACATGGTACATGATGCATAGGGGGACAGGTCCAGTGTGCATGTAACATAACTTGATCCAGCCTTGCGCACCACATGCAGCCTGCAGCAGATGACCCAACGTGCTGCACACAGTACATGCCTAAAAAACCCCAGCCCTGTCCAGTACAAGGACCCAGTCCAGGGCACAGGCGACATGTGGTGCCTGTACCAGACTGGCATCTACAAGCTGGATTGGGCAGACATAGCTGGTTTGAGCAAACCAGCCCAGGATCCTGAACACAGGGCTGGTCTAACACAGACACCATATACAGCACGTGTCCCACACTGGCTCCCTGCACTGTTCAGCCCACTCCCAAATATAGTGCATGCAGCATGCACACTCACTCCAGCCCTGCATATCCGACACTGCAGGATGGATGATAGGGCTCTGTGGGCCAGGCTTTACCTTTGAAACTCCTGCTGTAACTGTATCTTACATGATCAGAGACAAGCACATTCCATAAGGTGGCTCAGAGCCTGTGAGAAAGCTACAGCCCCTGGACTCTTGCCCAGCTGTCATTCCCCGCAGTAGCTTGAGCTACAACAGCAAACAAAATCTCTGGGTTCCCCTCCCCTCCTTTGGCATCTATGTTCGAGCACACCCCAGGGGTCAGCATGGTGTGCCACAGTGTGGTGTGGCAGCATAGTGCAGTTAGGGGGGAGGACCATAAGAGGTCATTGCAACAGGAGAGGTGGTATCCCTTTGCTGTGTTGCCCAGGAGGCAGTCCAGAGGGCATGGGGCTCCCAGCTGCTCAGAAAATGGACAACCCGGTAGATAATACGAAAGCGCACTATGCAATTTTAAAAAGGAATTGCATTTGACAGAAGTGTTGCTGTACTAAAAACAATTATACAGCAACCAAAACCATGATGTTATCACACCCCGTGATAATCAGGGATTCTGGTTTTCCCTGTTAAAGAAAATGCAAATTCTCTGATAAAGATTGCAACTTCTCTAATTTAAAAAAACCCCAAATCCGCGATTAAAATGAAACATCACTATTGATAGCTAGCTAGCTATCAACTGAACACAATGTTTTCTTGATATATTTACGATCTTAAAGCAATTTTGAAGCCTACTAGTGCCTCAGTCACTACAATAAAGTAAATCCTAAATACCTATACATATTTTGATATTTGATTTTAATATATATA
>NW_005842201.1:586877-590422 GCF_000455745.1 Alligator sinensis | reverse complement strand
GCGGAGCTCCCAGTGGTGGCAACAAGCTTCCCCACCCAGCTCCACTCTGCCCTTCTACACTGGGTGCCACCCACTGGGCCACAGAAGCCCCAGGGAAGGGCAGCAAGGTGGGGTGCCCTGAGACCATGGAGGGCAGCCCACCCCCGCCCCATGCACATATCAGGGGGCATGTGCCTCCCCATCTCTCCCAGGAGTGCACCCAGAGGCAGGGAGCCAGCTCCACCCCCCAAACCAGCCACACACAGCTGTCCCGCTCTCCACCAGGGTCTTGCGGTCACACATTCCGACCCCAGGCCCCAAGCCCCACACACTGCACAGCTGGGCAGCAGCCGAGCCCTGGCCTTGCCCAATGCACTCCCTTCCTCCCTCCCTATGGGGACCTCAATTCCGCCCCCCCCCCCCCCCCACACACACACCAGAATTACCTGTGGGATTTCCTCTCCAAGCTGCCTGGTGGCCATGTACATACATGAGAAAGCACATGCGCATGGCACCCCCTGATGACCACCCTCCTCCTGCTCCACCAGCCCCTTGCAGGCTGGAACTCTGCCAACCTACAGAGAGTACTTTGCAAGAGTAGAAAATCCATGCGTTTCTCTGTTTGAAATGAAAAATCTGCCTTTTTCTCAGTTAAAAGGGAAAACCTGAGGGTTTTTTTCCATTTTTCCATGGTAAACGGAAAACCCAGATCCCTGATGATAATTTTATGGAAACACCTATTAGGTCAGCATACTTAATACTGGTAAGAAATAACCGGCAGATAACCTGCAACAAACTAAATGACTCAAGGTAATACTGCAATATTATGAAAAAGGTCAATTATACATCCAGGGCAATATACAATGCCTTTCTTGCTGCTACACTAGTGCCCAGGTGTAAACAATAAACCAGCAGCCTCAAAAAGGGTATCTGGGTTACTGTTATAAAAGGAAAAAAAAACATAATCCAAGAATCAGATTCACTGAGAGCGGTCTGCCATGAAACAGGGAGGACAGTTAAAGTTGTGCAAGTGCACTAGTTTTTTTCTTTTTAATTTAACGGATTGTTTTATTTAAATATTGAACTTGAGACCGGAGGCTCCATGGACTTAAATGGTACAACCTGAAGACATTATGGTCCACATAGCAACATGTTATTTATAGCATTGAAGCCAGAGCCCTAATGTACTAGGTACTCTACAAGCATAACGTAAACTCTCTCTCTTGAAAGGCGCTCAGCACAAGTTGATAAACAGCAGGTGAATATAAAAGGAAACAAATGAAAATACCAATTAATAGTCAACATGAAACACCAGTTGCAACAAACCAGGTATCACAGCAGAGAGCTTTTAAGAAGAATTAAAAGGAAGACAATGAAATGGCATTGCAGATATTTGTACATATTTAAGAAACTCCTCCCATTCACAGGTGACTTAAGGGAGCATATAAAGAAGCTTGATGGAATTATTTTTAAAAAACAGATGATTAAGGAGTAGCATTACTTACATAAGTGGGACCAACAGCTGCAGAAAATAAGATATACAGGCATCCTGCATCTTACAAGCATTTAACTTGCGCAAATTCAACTATACGCGGGTGGGGAGGGGGGAGCGGGGCTTGAGTCTGCACACAGCACTGCCACTTACATGGAGGCCCGGCCACCACCACGCTGACAGTGGTGACTGCCTCTGCCTCCAAAACCTCCTGCCGCCACCATGAAGCCATGCCCAGAGCTGTGTGGCCAGCCACCGGGCGTGGTGGTGGCCAGGCGGGACGCAGCCATCCCCACCACCACCCCGCACTGCACCGCTGCCGCCGCTGCACAGCTCTAAGGGTGGCTCCGCAGCGGCAGGTTTTGGAGGCAAAGGCAGTCACCACTGGCACGGTAATATGTGATTTCACTATACGCGATTTTCGCCTTTACACGCTGCCTTTAGAACGAAACCCCCGTGTAAGATGCGGGATGCCTGTATAGGGTTAGTATGTCACCCATGAAAAGTATTACAGTGATGACCAGTAATTTGTTTCTGATACAAAGAGGACTAAAATCCCCTGCAGCAATGTCAAAAGAGATGACACGACTGAAAAACAATATTTGCAGCAGCATTTTGAATTGATATTGAATTGGGAAAACATTGGATTCTGTCAGGGCGAAAGACGACAATAGTGCAGAAGATGAAAAACAGATGAGCAACTGGACAGGGAGGAAAAATAGGTCTTAAGAGATGCTCTTCAAAATAAACAACAGGACACACACAGACTGACAGGGTTATGAGAAACTTAAAGGACCAGCTCAAAGATAATGACCAGGTTACTAGCCTGAGACACGGGATAACAGCAACCAAGAAAGGAAGGCGGGTGGGGAGGCATAAGATTTCTGTTTCACCACATCAAGCTTAAACTAACAGATGGGTTATATAAGGACAAAGCAGGCCAAATATCAGGTCTGGACATAAGTCAGTTCAGGGGTAAAGAGATGTATTCATCAGTCATCACCTTAAAGATAATTATTGAGACTGTATCGTGATCACTCAAAGAGAAACAGGAAGGGGGAAAAAAGTGATTACAGACTGAACCAAGTATAGGAGAAGAACCCTAAATTACCTTTTTTTTTTTTTTTTTTATGTCAATGGCCCAGGCTCTGCTTTCAATTCTTAAATATTAGTCATTCCCTTCTTTAGGTCATTGAAATCACTTTTGAAATGGGTTTCAAGTTCCATTGAAGATATTAGTAGACAGAAACTGAACTTTTTATTTTAAATAGGGGTGCATCGATAAAGATTTTTTGGGCCGGGTGATATGACACTCATGGCCGATTATTAACCAGTCATGTAGGCGGATACCCATCTGATGGTCAATATGCAGCCTGGCATCTTAGAGAGCAGTGTCCGGCCGGTAAGTCTGTTGCAGGGAAGGGGCTGGGGGAGAGGCACTGATTGAGGCCCCCACAGTGAGGGAGGGAGTGGGGCTGGGGCAGGCACTGCACAGCCGGGGCAGGACATGGTACAGAGCTGCAGTTCATCTGAGGGCTGCAGGTGGGCAGCTCCTGCCACTGCATGCACCCCCAGGGGAGGATGGGGGGCATGTGCCCCTGGATCTGTAAGCAGGGCAAGGGTGGGCTACCGCTGAGCACTCGGGGCGCTCGCCAGCCTCTTCCTAGTGGGGGCTGGCCCCGAGCCGTACAGGGGTGCAACAGGTGGGGTGGTACTGAGAAGGAGGCTACGAGGGACAGCTATAGCCACCCTAAAATTCACCATAGCCACCCCACAGGCCCCCCTCCCAGCACTGCCACTGCCCACCCTGTCCCCACCTACCCCAAATGCAACCTGGGCCCAGCCCCCACCAGGAAGAGCCCAGCACAGCTCCTGGCCCCAAGCAGGGGGCAGCAGCCAGCTCTCGCCCCACACGCATGCAGGGGGCACATGCTCCCCATGCTTTCCCTGGGGGTGTGTGCAGCAGCATGAGCCATGTCCCCTGGATGAGCCACCAGTGCCTGCACTGTGCCCCACCTCGCCCCAGCTATGCAACGCCTGCCCCTGCCCTAGCTCCACTCCTTCCCTCGCTGTG
>NW_005842201.1:576031-586846 GCF_000455745.1 Alligator sinensis | reverse complement strand
GCCCCCCCCCCTCTTTCCCCATGACAGGCTTACTATTCAGACGCTGCTCTCCAAGCTCCTGGCTGCATGCGTGCTGCATCTGCACACATGTGGCCAATAATGTCACCAATAAATGCTGTATACATTAGCCAAAAAAAGCCAAATACCGATAATGCCAATTTTACTTTTATCAGTGCTGATACGATATGGACCGATGTATTGGTGCTCCTCTAATTTTTAAGCCAATGTATTTTCAGTGAAATACTAGGAAAAAAACTGTTAAGCTTACAATACATATTTAATTAACTTTAATTGTAATTAACTCAAATGAAGCTTGCATTTACTGCTTCCGTCATCTGGAAATCTAGTCTCCATTTCCCATCAGGATACCTAACTCGGCTTTTCAGAACACCGTACATAGGCCTATTGTTAACATATAAACAAAACACAACAACTCTTTAAAACAACAAATCAAGGAAGTTATTTTCAAATAAAAATCAGAAAAAGGAAATTTATGAACTAACAACTTCTTATTCATATCAAGTACTTATACAAACTCCTACAAATTAAAATTTAATAGGTTAAAATTATCACATATTCAAAACTGAAATCTATTCAAATGTAAACACAATTCACAGAAACATTTTTCCCCAAGCAAACAGAAATAAAATATAGTTTGATAATTTTCGATGCAAAAAGGTACAGCATATTTTCAATAACGTTTTTATAAACTGGGGGGGTCTTTTATGAAAAACTGCGTATTTCCTATGAACCCCTTTTATAATGTTGACATTTCTTTGTAAAACAATATTAGGCACTTTCCGATCAATATATGCATATCTCCTATTTGTATTTCAGATTCCCTAAAAATCAAGTAAACTCTACATAATATGCACTGAGATATGCAAAAGACACCATTACTCTCTCTCAAAGTGCCATTAGGAAAAAAAGACTAAATTACTATAACACAGTCCAAAACTAGGTACCAACACAAAACTACATGATACTATAAAAATAATGACATGATGTTAAAAGTTTAGGTAAGATGGCATAATTTTGCTTAGGCACCATTTAAACCTGCTTGTTATTTAACAGGAGGAGGTTAATTTAAAGCTCAAGCCAGATTTAAACCAATGGAAATGTTCAGACACAAATTCGCACTGGTTGTTATATCAGTGTGTTATATCATCTTTAACTAAATTGCTTTTAGACATGCCCTTGATGAAACAAACGTAAAATAATCTCGAAATAAATTAACATTGTAAATCTCTCTCCTTGGACCTGAACAAGAAACTGTAGTCTCAATATTAAAAAGTAGTTTGTAGATTCTACAGGCTTTTCTCGTACTTCTTTTCACTTGGGACAGACAGACAAGCCTACATAGTAGTAACTAAATACAAGAACAAACATAATTTTGATAAACGACATACGCTACACAAATGTCAAAAGTATCTACCTGAAATCTATGAGCATTCTTTCTGTTATTGGCCTTATCACGCCAAACTTTAATGACATAAAGTCTGAGTCCAGTTAACTTCACTGGGCGCTTTCTTATAGCTTGAGAATTTGACTCCAGTGAAAAAAAAACAACTTGCTAGTTTTCGCAAGTGTTTCAGAGTTGAAACACTCAGTGTTTCAGAGCTGTAGGTACACAGAAGGATATGTTTACACTGTGCTTTTATGGATGCCCTGTAAATACTTGGGCATAAGCACACATGAAAGACCTCACCAATGCTAAAGAGTCCAAGAATTGATTCATGTTTCGAACATAATTTAATTTTCTCTTAATGAACTAGGAGCCTGGGGCTCCTGCAATAATAGCAGTTGTCATCACACACGCAGAAACCTTTCGTGGAGCATCCCAAGCCTAAGAAACTACTGCAGCAACCAACGCCCGACTTCCTGAAATGTTTCTGTGGCTTCCCTCATATGAAAAATGGTCAGATGCGTGACCATTTTGCACAAATCTTGTTAGTCTAATAAATGATATCACACCTCTGCCCACAAACCCCACGACTGCTTTTTCCTCTAGACTACAAGCTGGATAGCTGACCATTTTCGGATTGCATTTGTTTTTGTCTGTATGATGCTGGTTGCACCTCTCCACCTCAACAGGAAAGAACTTAAGTTTCCTGTCCAACAACTGTCAAAGCGTGACATTTTATAAAAGTGACCTGGGAGAGGAAAAAAATTAAAGAGACGCAGTATAATGATGACTCGTTCTTCTCCGAGATATATTTCAGAGCAGCGTTTTGACCAAGTACTTTATCCGTACTTCCCCGGGGGGAAGGATAAAGAAACACGACGGCAGCAACGAAAAGCGGAAGAGACGGGCAGGCAGCGCACGGACGCTGCGGAGTCTGAAGCAGGAAGCGGCGCAGGGCAACATTATCACGGTTAGGGGGGCAAACGCCACACACGCAATTCGCGAGATAAACCCGGAGATTGCAAATGCAGGGATCCCGACCCTGCCTGCAGCAGAAGACTCGCTCCCTTAATCTGTCCATAGTCCACAAAAGAAAAAAAAAGTGTGACAGCAAGGAGCTGGCATTTTCCGAGGGGTACCAGGTGCCTGCTCAATTTGCACGGCCCCGCACCACTGCCCTGGCAGGAGTCTTCCAGGCTGGTTTTAAGCCTCCTCCTCTAGACCCCCCTCCCACACGGGACCCCCGGGCAGGTGCAGCCCCCGCCCCTCGGAGGACGCCAGCCTGTGAAGAGAGAGAGAGAGAGAGAGAAGCCAGCCCGGACGGTCCCGCTGGCAGACGACCAGGGCGGGACGGGGCGGCCCCACAGGTCCGCGCGGGCCTCACCCAGCAGCAGCAGCTTGACCTCCCGCGCCGCCTTCTCGCCGTCCTCGCGCAGGTTGCGGTCGATCATCTTGCTCCGCTCCACCGCTGCCTTATCCTCGGCGCTCAGCGTGCAGCCCATGGCCGCGCCGTCCGCGCTCCCCGCGCGACTCTACCTCTACCTCTCCCCTGCCGCCGCCGCCGCTGCAAGCACCACCCCGTCCCGCCCCGGCCGGGTCCCCGCGCATGCGCAGGGCGCGGCGCCGCTGCAGAGAGGCGGAGCTCCAGGGCAGCGCGTCCCGCCCCCTCACGCCTGCGATTGGCCTGACATCACCGCGCGGACCGTTACAGGGACAGAAGTTCTGAAGGTTTGAACTGAAACGGCTCTGGCGCGGGGCGGTACCACTCGTGCTCGCTGGGAAGGGGCACGCCTGGACTGTACCAGTGTGTGGGGGGCGAGGAGGGAGCCTCCCTGGGAGAGGGGAGGGCCAGTCAGGAGCGCGGGGAAGCCCCGCCCCAGCGTTGCCAAGGGAACGATAATAACTCATGTTGCAAGTATGATCTGTGCCACACACATAGCATGAATGTATTTGTGCCACACATATCGCATATGTGATATCTGTGCCACACACATAAATCACACATAACTCGCCTCACAAATACAATATTTGTGCCAGACTTGTGTCACAAGTACGATGTTTGGGCCAGAAATTCAACCCAATTGCACTGTGTACAATCAATAATAATAAAAACATTTACCACATAGGATGCTTTTCCAGGCAGTATATGCCAAACTCAAGTCTCTCTCAGGGAATCTTAACTGACTTTTGGGCTTTTTTTTTAAAAATTATCGTTATTTGGGACTTGCTGTCAGCGCTACTTGATGACTGCTTGTCTCAAAATAAAGAAAAAAAAATGCTTCCAGTTATCATTCACTCACTAGCGACTGGCAGGGAGCAACATAAAGTAAATAAGAAGATTTATTTGCATGCGTATTTATGTATGTTTTCAATGCAGGATGGTTTTTCAGCAAATACAATCATTTGGAGCTTCCAATACAATCATTTCGTATTCATGACCTGGCAGCGCTGAGCCCCGTCTGCACTGGGGCAGCTGGCAGTGTAGGGTGTAAGGGGGTGCTATGCCTAGGGTGGCCATTCGTCCGGTTTTCTAGAGGACAGTCTGGTTTTCTCGTCCTCTGTCCTCTGTTGATATGAAACTGGACACTTTTATGTCCTCTATTTTTCACCGCTCGGTACCCCCCGCTGCTGACACCGCCATGGCTGCCTGAGGGAGCTCCCAGCTCCCCACCGCCAGACCCCCGCCACCTACACCACTACCCGCAGGAGCACGCCATGCCCCTCCATCCTTGGGAGGTGTGTGACGTTCATGGTGGTGGGGACAGTCTGCGGTACTTCGATGGCCACCCTAGCTATGACCAAGCCCTGACAGGGCTGAGAAGCCCTGGGCTGCCCCATCAGCCACTGCCGGATTTCGGCTTAAGCTACTTAAACTACATTTTAGGTCCTCACAATATGAGGGGCCTCTAAATACGGAAAAAAACCTGACTCGATATCAAGTTTTATAATAATCAGTTGGTAGATAAAGGAGATATGGGAAAATGACTCTCTAAACAAGGACATTTTTGTTCTAATATGATAAAAATATACATGCATTGGATTATTTTTACTGTATGGTGCCTCTTAAACTGGATATAGTTTAGGGCCTGTTATAATCAGCATGTTATTATCTGTCACTGCCTTCAGTGCACAAACCGCTTAGGTGCATAGCAGCGCCACGGCCCCTTCAGCACCACTGCCCCGTCCTCCACCTAATCCTGCTCCCCGGCCCCGCACAGCTCCTGCCCCTGTCCCCTGTGCAGCTGCCCATTGCCCCTTTACCCGTGCCGAGGGCAGCGACAGGCAAGAAACCAACAAAGGACTGGGATTAGAAGCCTTGAAAAGGAGATAGTTTCACTCCTACTATTTCACCCCAACTTCAGGCTCCCCAAAGCCTTGAACTGACTGTTAAAAAAAAAAAAGTCAGCAGACAAAGCAGTGTTAGTTCCTTTGGGGGCTGCTAATACCCCAGTACTGACAGCGCGTTGTTTACCTTATGTAAATAAGCAACTTGTACATCAAATTCCCATGAGTGCGTATTCAGAATAACTCTGTTCGGAGTAACTGCATAGCCTCTGTCAGACTCCAGGCAACACATCATGTTTTTCCCACTTAAAGAAAAATATCCAAGGAAATTGTATCTAAGTACCAGTAATACACCTTTTTCATGTTGAAATAAAGCACTCAAATCTAAGGAAATGCTAGCACATGCTTGCCTGTTCAACCTTAACCCCCCCGCCCCCCCGGTGTATAAGCATTAAGTTATAGACTATAATTGCTTGATACCTACTTTTTTTTTCTGCAGATGCTTTGCCTCATCTGGCACAAAGAATAGTCTCGAAAAATGGAATTTAGATGACACAGGATGCTGTTTTACATCAAGAATGCCCTGAGCTTTGATTGTAGGACACTGCAACAGTGTTTTTTTTCAATATGCAATAATGTCCAGAGGTGTCCAACAATAGACATTATGCCAAAAAAGGATACACAAGAACAGGGGTGACCAACCTATGGCTCTGGAGCTGCATGCGGCTCTTCAAAAGTTAATATGCATCTCCTTGAATCTTTGCACAAGCACATGGTGACCAACTTCCATTAAAACATCCACTTCTGCCCTACCCACACATCGTAAGCCACAATGCACTCCCTAACACCATACAACAAACTATGTCTTTAGTATAAAAAATCCAAAGGCCTCAAAAATGACAACGTGTGACAGAAAGAGAACAGGAGAGACCAACAGCATTGCTAATACTGTAGATACCCGGACTGGCAGAGAATTTATCAGGTAATGTATCTAGATGATCCTCAGAAGTAGTCAGTGCCCCACCACACAGAGGTAGGCAAAAAAAACAAACAAACAAACAAACAGTCATTACCAATATGACCAGGGGGAAAAAAAATCCCGATGCCAAATCTGATTTGACTATGAACATATAAGCAAAATACAGCACCCTTATATCTGAGAAGTGTCTCAATATCACTCCAGGTATCCATGTAGAACAGCCATGTCTAGTTAGGACAAGTCTTTGAGGGTACAGAAGAAAAAAATATCCAGAATGCAAGTTATATACTCTAAAGCCCTGAAGCTTTGTTGCGGTGCAACATACAGTGCAACAAGAAGCCAAGCATATTAAAAGATTAGGAGGAAGACAGATGATCAAGGGAAAGAAACCTAATTCTACATAACCAATTTGTTACTTGCACACGCAAATTGTGCAGCTCCTCGTGATATAATCCAAAATTCCTGAATCCATCATCAGCTATAGATGACGTCTGCCAGGGGGGGATTACTGGTGAGTTTTAAGGTGGCTGAGGAGTCCAATCTGTGCTCTGCAAGTTTTTTCACAGATACAACAAGTGGTACCTTGTGCAGTGCGGGGGGAACATAACCGTTGGCCAAGATGTTGTGTGTTTTCCTTCCTACTCTGCCATTTCTCAGATTCCTGAGCAAGATGATTCTTTTCAAAGTGGGCTGTAGCTTGATGTCTGGTGCAATGCTATTGAGATCTATTACCAGTCAGCACTTCCCAGTTTGTAGGTACATGCCACCCCTCTTACGGGATGCTTTTAGGGTGTCCTTGTAGTGCTTCCTCTGTCCTTCCTGGGTCCTCTTACCATAAGTAATTTGAGAGAAGAGAACTTGCTTTGAGAGATGAGTGTCAGCCATCTGTGCACAACAGCCAACCCAGCAGAGTTGGTGTTTCATGATCTTTGCCTCGATGCTGGTTATGTTAGCTGCAGAGAGGACGCTGGCATTAGTGTAGTGGTCTTCCCATCTAATGCAAAGGATCTTCCTCAGGCAATGCTGATGCAACCATTCCAGACACTTAAGATGACTTTGATATATTACCCACATCTCAGACCCATAGAAAAGTGTAGAGATAACCACTGCATTGTAGACCAAGATCTTAGTTTCTATCTGCAGATCTCAGTCAAAGACATGGTGAAGCAGCTTTCCAAAGGATACATTTGCACAGCAAATCCTATGTTCAATTTCTACATCAACACTGACTGACTGGGAGAGGTGACTGGCCAAGGTATGGGAAATGCTTGATGTTTTCCAGGGGTTCTCTACCAATGGTAATTTGTGGGGGGAGGGGGGCAGCTTGTGCTGTGGCAAGCAGATGGTCATTGGTCTTCCCAATGACACATGCCCCTGGCGGCTAGCGGGGCACGGCGGCAGCAGGAGCGCAGCAGCAGGAGTGTGGCAGCAGTAAGCTGAAAAATTTTGGTGGTGTCTTTTTTTTTTTTTGCAGGGGGTGCACCACTACGCTCAGGTGGTGCACGTGCACCAGTGTGCACCCCTACACGTCACCCCTATCCCAGGCTGTGATAGGCACCTGAGAAAAGGTCAAGGATAGACTGCAGATGAGCCTCAGTGTACATAAGGATAACACAGTCGTCAGCATAATGAAGACCGGTGATGCCGGTATTGGTAACTTTTGTTTGCTGTGGAAGTTCCACAGGTTGAAAAGCTGACCATCCACTCAATACTCAACCCCAGTTTTGAGAGGAAGACGGTAACAGGTGGGAATCAAAATCACAGCAAGATAGATAAAAAAAGCAGGTTGCGGCAATGACACAGCCTTGCTTGACACCAGTACAAATGATATATGGGTCTGTCTCTGATCCATTGCAAAGGACTATGGTGGTCATCCCGTCATGAGGTGGCCTAAGGATACTGATGAACTTCAGTGGATAATCAACCATAGAGCACCTTCCATAAGCCTTTACTATTGATGAAGTCAAAGACCTTGGTTAGGCAAATGAATAAATTAAACAGCTCCTGGTGTTGCTCTCTACACTTCTCCTGGATCTGTTGTGCAACAAAAATCATGTCAATGGTATCCCAAGATAGTCTAAAGCCACACTAGGATTCTGGAAGGACATCTTCGGCAAGGGGGAAGAGGCAATTCAGAAGGATGCGAGTAAGAATCTTCCCAGCAATGGAGAAAAGGGCAATGCCTTGGTAGTTCCCATACACTGACTTGTCCCCTTTCTTGAAGACAGTCACAATGTTGGCATTCTTTAAGTCAGGTGAAACTTCCTCGTTAACCCATATTTTGATGAGAAGTTGGTGAAATTTTTGTGCTAGTGCTGGTCCACCAGCTTGGAAGACCTCTGCAGGGATGCCATCTGGGCCTGGCACCTTACTGTTCTTGGTCTGAGTGATGGCACACCAGACTTTCTTGAAGCAGGGGTGCTCAGCAAGAGATTCTATTACTGGGTGTTGAGGGATGGATTTGATGGGCATAGATTTCATAGACATTAGGGCTGGAAGGGACCTCGGAAGATCATCGAGTTCAGCCCCCTGCCCCAGAGGCAGGAAATTAGCAGGGATCATAGGATCCCAGCAAGATAAACATCCAGATGTCTTTTGAAGGCATTCAGAGTGGGTGCTTGAACCACCTCCGGCGGCAATCTAATTTGCTTTAATTAACGTGCATTATATTCAGTAAGCGTATGCAAAGCGGGCCATATTTGATTTGTATTTGGCCCGAATCCAGGGGACAGTTGATTCAGATATGGCCTGAATTTGGGGGACAGCGATTCAATTAGTTGATTCAGATCTCTGTCCCAATTTGATTTGGCCAAATCTGAAGAGCTGATGCTGAGTCTTCCTGAGTAAGATGCATTAGTCTTACTTCAATCCTGGGGAAACTCTTTGAGAAGATCATCAAGGAACATATCTGTGATGGGCCAGCAGCAGAGATGATGCTCAAGGGCAACCAGCACGGTTTCATTAGGGGCAGGTCCTGCCAGACCAACCCGATTGCCTTCTACGATCAGGTCACAAAAGCACTGGATGCAGGTGTCACGGTGGATGTAGTCTTTCTGGACTTCAGTAAGGCCTTTGACACTCTCCTACCCTATTCTCATCAAAAAACTAGGTGACTGTGGCATTGATGCCTACACAGTCAGATGGATTGCAAAAGGTAGTGGTGGACGAGTATTTTTCGTTTTTCGACCAGGAGGGAAGTGGGCAGTGGAGTCCCCCAGGGCTCGGTCCTTGGGCCCACACTGTTCAATTTCTTTATTAGTGTCTTGGACGATGGGGTAAAAAGCAGCCTGTTTAAATTTGCTGATGATACCAAGATTTGGGGTAAGGTGGGCACGCTAGTAGGGAAGGACAGATTACAGCAGGACCAGGACAGGTTACAGGAATGGCCTATCGAAAATAGGATGCGTTTCAATACTGGCAAGTGCAGGGTGCTTCCAGAAGTGCTTCTCGTCCACTTCCAGGTCCTCTGCCAAGCACGCTGGAACCCCCCACCCCACACTTCTATGGGATGCTCCACCCCACCATCTCAGCATTCACGAACCACCTGGTACCTTAAGGTATGCAGATTAAAGAGTCTCTTGTCAGCAGTGTCACAGCTGATGCCTGCCCAGTGTGGCAGAAGCTCCTGCCTGGGTCCACAGCTGACACTGCTTGCAGGCCAGGGCTCCAGGTGGGAGTTTCCACTGTGCTGGGAGGGCGGCAGTGTCAGCAGTGGCATCCACAGCTAACTTTGCCACCTGGCTGCTGTCCAGGTCCACAGTTGATGCCACCATGTCAAGGGCTGATGCTGCTGGGAGGAAGCAGTCTCGCCTACCCACCCCTCCCAGCACCATGTGGAGCCACCAGTCGTTTTAGGCCAGATCCAGCGAGTTGGCAACCATCCATCCCAGTGCTGGATTGAATCTGTTGGTGGCCTGGATCTGGCCCACGGCAATATTTTGCCTACCCTGTCTTAGTAGCTTGTTTCGAAACTGTTCCAGTTCCATTTTGTTCATATTTATTTAATAGAAACCTAGATTTTGATATTTCTCCTTTTATCCAATAAATCCATGTGAAGGTCATGCTTTTAATATCCTACTAATCTCTAGCACAAAAATTTAGATAATGCTAATGTTGTGGTGTGGTCTACAGTCTCCCTACATTTTGCCTTATAAATGCAGTTGACTTCGGGCCTAGCGTCAGTTTTTTATGTTGCACATCTATAAGAAATATCCATTGCCACTAATATCACTATTCTGTGTTTTGTAATTACTATTTTTTTTGTTATTTTTCTCCATTATAACCCAAAAGAATGCTGTGTCGTTTTTACTAAAAACCTCTCCATGGAGACATTGTTTAGTCTCATGTGTGCCCTGTAATTTTCCATTTGCCTATGTGAAGTGCTTGTGCTAAAATATTTGCTCTGTGACACTTCATGCATCCCTTTCTTAGCACTGAGAATTCCTTTTGCAGAGGTGTAACAGGCAGCTCCATACCTGGGGAAGCCGTGATGCTCTGGGGAGTGCCCACTGTTGCTGTGCTAATTGCAGCAAGGTGGTCAGCTGCTTCTGGGGCAGCAGCAAGTTTGGCACTGCTGCACAAAAGTGGTGCCTGGGGCCCCTGCTTTGGCTGCTCCCCTTCATTTACACTGCTGTCCTTTTGCTTTGATCTGTTCTTGCTGTGTCTGCAGTCAAACCTGCCTTGTTTATGCTGTTGCTACAGTCTTCACTTTTTGTTCAGCCTGTGGTTGGCAACTTGTTATACCCTTGTGTGGTTGATAGCCATATCTTTTGTTTCTTACATGCATATTGCAATAGGTGCTGATGATTTATATGGGGCTTGTTCAACATACGGCCTGTGGGCCGCCATGCGGCCCTCCAAGCTGTTTTCTGAGGCCTGAGGTGCTGTGACGGGAAACAAAAGTAAACACTGTTTACTTTCATTCCCACCCTTTGTCCCTGACCCAGCCCCTCAGCAGCTTCCTAATGACTGCTGAAGGCCTGGGGAAGGGACAAGGTTCCCACACACACCGCGTCAGCTTGACATTGTTGATGTGGTGTGGCTCCTCCCCTCCCCCCTCATTTCACTCTGTCCCTTCCTAGCCCCGCCCCTCCCCTCCTCATTTGCATGCCAGCCCTGCCCTGCGCCGGTCCCCACCGGCCGCGCA
>NW_005842201.1:574638-575947 GCF_000455745.1 Alligator sinensis | reverse complement strand
TGCTGTGGCTGTGGCTGTCGGGGTGGGAAGCAGGCACTGCTCCCGCCTCCCCGCATCCCCCTGCACCCACAGATATCGTGCTGGGGTTGGCGAGTCACAGACCCCGGGGATAACAAACACAGATGCATACAAACTCAGTATGAACACTCATATTTGTACCAGCCCCTTATCTTCCTTTACCCACCACAAAAGAGTCCTGACCATACTCAACATCTTGGGGCATGAAACAAATGGATAATTCTGTATGCACTGCAGCTCACATCTCATAGAATGTGATCCACAGAAATTTCACAGGACTGCTAGGCAGCCAGCATAAAATTATGCTACGTGCCTGGAGAACACCTCAGAAAAAAGAGCATTTGATCCTACCAGCAATAATCTGTCTCTCACCAGACAAGGATGCAGTGCCCTTGACTACTAGTCAGAGAAACAATTTAAAATATATATTCCAAGATCTTTTGCAATGCATGGCACATACATTTTCCAAGGCTGGAAAGGTGGAGAAACTCCAGTGGCTTGCAGTATTTTTCCTGTACTAACCTCTAAAGGCATTTCTAAGGTATCTGTAACAGGGGGGCCGCTCCGGGCCGATCTCACTATGGCCTGCCCATCTGTTTCTGGGCTTACCACCTGCCTTCTCATCTGCCACGCCTTGTTGTTAATTAGTTCATTGATGCAATTAAGCAGGAGGCTGCCCATTTCCTGCCCTGATGCCAGGGGGTGCTATCTGCGGCTCTGGTCCTCCCCTATACCGCAGCCCAAGCCTCACGGATGGCATCCAGATGTTATCAAATCACTGGCCCCCACACTGGGCCCCAGAATCCTTCTAATTGAACCCTACCTGAATTCCTCTCCTCAGGCGGTCTCATCCACCTTCATAGTAGGCAGCAGAGCTCCCTGAACTGCTTCCCCTTCGGGTGTGGTCCCCCCTGGACCTTTGGCACACTAGCCCTGGCCCACTTCCAGGCCAGTCGGGACCCTGGGCACACAGCTCTAGGGTGTTCGTGGTGGGCCCCCGGCCCTTTGACGCTTCCAGAAGGTCCTGGCCCCAGCATTGACCAGTCAGGGGAAGTTCAGACAGGTGTAAGTCTAAGGCCTTTTCTCTCTCTCCAGGGGCCCACCCTCCTGGCCCTCCAAACAAGGGGTAACCCACCCAGTTGTGGGGGATAGGGGTTAAGGCACCCCAACAGGTGGTATTCTCTTCTGTCCTACCAGTGAATGGACGCGGAAGACGACACGAGAACTGCATTAGAGAGACCAACTGGCGGCTTTGGCAATGGTGTCTCGAGGCAGGCTTCGGCTTTGGCTT
>NW_005842201.1:570292-573148 GCF_000455745.1 Alligator sinensis | reverse complement strand
GTTAAGGGCTTGCAGGCCAAGCCCTACGAGGAGAGACTAGGGCACCTGGACCTCTTCAGCCTCCACAAGAGAAGGTTGAGAGGCGACCTTGTGGCTGCCTATAAGTTCATCATGGGGGCACAGGAAGGAATTGGTGAGGCTTTACTCACCAAGGCGCCCCTGGGCGTTACAAGAAATAATGGCCATAAGCTAGCAGAGAGCAGATTTAGACTGGACATTAGGAAGAACTTCACAGTTCGAGTGGCCAGGGTCTGGAACGGGCTCCCAAGGGAGGTGGGGCTCTCCCCTACCCTGGGGGCCAGCCCTCTTTCCTGCCTATGCAGGGGGTCGGACTCGATGATCTATTGAGGTCCCTTCCGACCCTAACATCTATGAATCTATGAAACCCGCCTTTCACCAGGCTGGTAACTGGCTTGGTATTTCCTGGGGGCTCACGCACCACTGAGAGCCCCACCAAGCCACCCACTCTCAGCAGGGTGCAGTTTTAGGTCATACCCAGGACCAGGAGCCTCCTGACCATCCCCTACAGCTCCTCCCTTACCTCCAGATGATACCAGCAGCCCTCCAGCCAGGTGATGCTGTTGCCTCATCTCCAGCAGCAGAACTGCCTGTTTATATGGGCAGCCCTATGTTCAAAATGGCTGCCCTCATCAGGCACCTGGCAGCTGCCAGCTCCAGGCCCTTAAACTGGGAGGCACAAACAGTGCCCTGCCACAGTACCTCATTAATAGGGGGGGGAATAGCCCATTAATAGGGTACTATAGAAACATGGCAAACTACTGTCCCATGTTTCAATATCAGTGTCAGTCACTTCTATAAAGGTGAAGATTTCTGGAGGCAAAAGTCCCAGAGGACAGCAGAAGGGCAAACATTGTTCCTATCTATGAAAGGGTAGGAACTTTTTTTTATGAAAGGGAAAAAAAAGAGGACCCAGGGGATTATTGGCCAGTCAGTCTAACTTTTATTCCTGGGACATTTCTGCACTGTAACCTGGGCGGTACTCCAAAAGGTACCCCCTCTCCATTTGAAAGGATCAAAGCAGGTGCACAAGTGGTGTTGGAGGTGTAGGGACTCTCCTCCCCTGATAGAGCAGAGCCAAACCACCAATGGGGACTTAACCATATACCTTTTAATGAGGGAACAATACTAGGAACATAACAGGCATAATCAGGGGGTATAGTGGACACTACAATGCCCCAAGGGGGCAGGACTCAACAAAGGGTAGACACTTACAATCATTGACAAAAGACAGGGTTAACAAAATATAAAACACAAAGAGCAGAGCAAACAATACTGGTTGGGGAAATATAAAAAGGTACAAAATACAAAATGTCAAAGTACAAAAAAATATAGAGCCTAGGTATCTGGAAGGGGAGAAAGGGGGGAAAACACAATGGCCCCTTTCCACTGTAAAAGGAATTTCTCCTTGTTGGCTCACTCACCCCACGTCACCAAAGGTGTGATTTGAACTCAGATTTCCTATATGATATGCAGAACCACTGCTATACAACCACCAGTGCTGGTACTACTCCGAGCTGCTAGGGGTCTTGATCTTCCTGAAGCCCCGGCCTTATGTCAAGCTGTCTGGTCTCTGATTAGAGGAGCTGGAAGCTGAGCTGGGAACCCCTCAGGTCACTGCTCAAACCTTGCTGAAGCAGGAAGCCTCTCCTGCTGGCCACAGCCTCTTGTAGGGGATCCTGGAGCCCAGCAGGAAGCCTCTGCTGCTGGCCACATGCTGTGCTGCTGAGGATCCAACTGCTGCCTGGAGGTTCTGTTCTTTCAGGCTCTTCTGGGGCAATTGCTTCTGCCCCGCTGGCTCAGCTCTTTGAAGCTCCTTCCTTGTGGTCCCTCGCTGGTCTCTTCCCTGAGTCAGCTGTGCTGCCCCTTTTATCCCCCTCCAGGTGACCCAAGGGGCCAATCAGGGGACATGAGGGGTGAGTCTCTGGGGCCTGATTGGTGAGGAAAGGGAATCCCAAGTCCTCCAATCATCTCTTACCCCTTCAAAACCCCTGGGCCAAATCATTACCAGATTGGTGAGGAAAGGGAATCCCAAGTCCTCCAATCATCTTTTGCCCTTTCAAAACCCTTGGGCTAAGTCACTACCAGCTAGCCCGTCACATGCAACAAATTGTTAAACAATACATTTGCAAGTATTTTGAAGATATTAAGGTAAACGTCAAGCTTTTTGCTTGCTCTCTCTCTCTCTCTCTCTCTCTATGCTAAGTTCTGCTTGTGAGAATTCAGAACTCAGAAGAATGAATGAATAAACAAACAAATAAAACGCTAAACCCAAAAAAGTATGGCAGCCATTCAGAATTCTGAATGGCACCCTTCCTGTTGAAGCGATCCACTGAGCAGCTAAGAAGGAAGACATACAGGGCCAGCCAACAGGGATTCATCAAGAACAGCTTGAATCAAACTAGTCTAATTTCCTAATTTCCATAAAAACAGCCAACAGGAATTCATCAAGAACAGCTTGAATCAAACCAGTCTAATTTCATTCTTTGATCTATTAACTGGCTTAGCTGACAAACAGTATTCCTTGACTTTAGTAAATCTTTGATACTATAACATCACATAATTACAATG
Source organism: Alligator sinensis (assembly GCF_000455745.1). Lineage (NCBI taxonomy): Eukaryota > Metazoa > Chordata > Crocodylia > Alligatoridae > Alligator > Alligator sinensis. The sequence continues at coordinate 570,559 of NW_005842201.1, read as the reverse complement.
TCATTCAAGGTGTTGAAGAAGTATAGCATAGATGCAATAATCATAAAGAGAAATCAAAGACACAAACAGAAAGTAGGAAATAACTGGTTAGGCAGCAGTATGGCAGAAGAGCATCTAGGGTTAATCAAGGGTCATACACTGCATATGAGACAACAATGTGATGCTGTTGCAAAAAAAACGAAAACAACTCTAATTCTCAGATGTATTAAAAGATGGTATCAGTTGTTCTTCCTGGCCACATGCAAAGGAAGAAAGGGGTGGGGGGTG
>NW_005842201.1:540456-570261 GCF_000455745.1 Alligator sinensis | reverse complement strand
TGGGGGCGGAGAGTTCCCTCCCCCCCCAGAAACATGCCATAATTTTGAGCCAAGAAAACCTTAGCTGAATATTAAGAAAAAAAATTCTGATAGGATCCTGAAACACTGGAATACACTGCCTAGGACATTATAGAATTGCCTTCATTAGATAGTTTTAAGAACTCATTACAGAATCATTGATGAGAGATGGTCTAGGTACTTGGCCCTGCCTCAGTGCAGGGATCTCTTGAGGTCTCTTGTAGAACTACATTTCTATGATATTTTTGAGGACTTCTTGATTAGGAGAATCTATTCAGTGCATTCAGCAGGTCAGCAGGACAATTCCAGCTTGTTTCCCCAAGTATCCATCTGAAATAAAGTTATCAAAGAATAAATATTTTGACTTGTGCATCAATATTTTCACAGTAGCTTTAGGTAACATACAAAAATATGGAAAGTTGAAAGTTTTCACCAATTTTTAGACCTTCATTTCTTTTCTGGTTTTGAAAATTCTGTTTACCATATTACATTTTAAAAAGTTCCAGTGTTAGAAGACCGTTACTACCCTAATATTGTAAATGCAAATATTCAGAGGTTAGGAAAGGTCAGAATTAGGATTACCTATAAAATTTTAGTTTGTCCTCGACCGTGTGTGTGTGTGTGTGTGTGTGTGTGTTTGTATAATGACATCGTTTTTAATTACATCGCTGTAATGCATTTTTCCAGACTCGTTCAGTGCACAGGTTAACTTTAGGTTAACTTTAATTAATGATAAAAACCAGGCCCCATCCAATTCCGTGTTTAGGTAGGAGAATACTACTAAATCACATGAAATTTTATTAGAATTTAGATCCTACTCCCCCCTGCGCAGCTAAAATTGTCCTTCTTCAATAAGCACCAGGCCATGGGATAAAACAAACTAAAAGCACCCTGCATCCTTCCTGTTGAAGCAATCCACTGAGCAGCTAAGAAGGAAGACATATGAGGCCAGAAAGATTCCACCCAGGAATCTTGTTCTGTGGCTGAGCAAGATGAGAGGGATGAGTTCTGGTGCTTATTCCTGCTTCCAGTGCTCTCTATCCATATTATCTAATAACTGTTTAATGTAAAATATAGATAAAGCAGTGAGCAGTGGAGCAGGTCTGACACTTTGGGTGCTCAGTTATGAAGTGCTCGGTTATTAAGTTGGAGATGTGGCTTCAAAGTATGTCTGTGCAAAATTTTGCTGGCTGTTTTGTTTCAACGCTGTTTTGATTTGTTTTGAGCTTGAAACAGCAACATCAAAAAGGAAACAAAAGGCTTCAAAAGAGCCTTGAAATGAAATGAGGGCAGTTGAAACATTTCAAAAGTTTTGAAATGTTTCAAGTTTTAAAGCTGGGCTTGCTTGTAGCTAAAAAGAAACTAAGGAGAGGGAGGGGGAAGAGGGGGGAAGGACTGCTCTGATAGTGATGTGTGTAGCTGGGCAGTGACTGTGATCCTTCCCTGAGGCTCCTTCCAATGCCAGCGCTCTGGGGGAGGGACAGAAAAACAGCATAAAAAGCATTGCTTGAACTGAGCTTTCTCTGTGCCTTCACACTTACAAGTGACAAAAGTTTTGCTCTGAACAGTTTGAGGTGCTGCTTCCCAGAAACCCCTGAACCTATCTCCTTGAAAGTTGTCAGACTTCATGACCTCAGCAGGGGCTAACATGCCTGCAGTTTTCACCCCGCTGTGCCTTGACACACACACATATGACATGAGTTTTGCTTTCAAGAATTTGAGGTGCAGGTTCCCAGAAACCCCTGCACTTATCTCCTTAAAACTTGGCAGGCTTCATGGCCTCAGAAGGGGCTACCATCCCTGCAAGCTTCATCCAAATCAGGCAGGAAATGACAGTTATAGGCAGTTTCGTCCTTCCCCATTATAGCCTATGGGTGAAATGTTGAAACAGCATTGAAATAGCAAAACAGTTTCAACAAAATGAAATGGAATAGTGCTTTTGAAATTAAATGAAACTGTCCTATTGAAATGGAAGTCAAAGTGAAACAGTGCTATTTCACAGTGCCCTACTTTAAAGCCCCTCAGGCTGAGGAGGGGCTATAATCTGGGTCATCTACTTCTGGGCAGCTGCCCTATCTAGGCTATTGGGCTAAGCACTAGAAGGGTTGCTGTCCTCTCTCAGGAGCAAACAGCTGCTAGTAATGCTTTTCCTCCTGCCAAACGTTTCAGGGAACTACACAAAATTACACAGGCAGTATAGGATCACACTAGTGCCCAAGTGGCCACAGTGGATTGCTTCTGAGCATGCTTAGATAGGCAAACTCGCTGTAAAAACAAAGCACCTAACATTTTGAGTCATTAAAGAACCATTACATTTAACAATTTTACAGATCTGCAACAGATCCCCATAATGAACTTGCTGCCAAATATATTTACAAATATCCCTAAAACACTTATCTTTTTATTGGGAAAAAAGGGAATTTGAGTAATTTAAGTAGTAGAAAGATAAGAAACCAAATTAAGGAAGCCAGTAAGAGACTAATATATTAATCTATTTTTTTTAATACACAAATCCAATAAAATATTCTTGATTTAATGAATTAGATTGTGAATTTTCTCTCCTATAAGAGTCGTTGGTTTTCACGTATCTCAGAAAGCAAAGTATGAACATTTTCCAAAACAATGATATTGTACTTGTTTTTACAAAAATTGGAGATGTGACTGAATATAACTAAAATTCTAGCAATAGCCTTAACCTTTCTAGGTAAGAGAATTCCTTGCTTAACAGCAATAAATACCAATGAACAAGTAGCAGTTGCAACTATTACGTGTTCATAGCCAAAGTAGCCAATTTTGCTGTATGGGTATGCTGATCTGAATCCTGATCCTGTATTCTGTTATTGGCTTCAGTCAGAACAGTCAAGGTCATAGCACTAAATGTTTCTCCTAAATCAGGTATCAGCAATGTTTTTCGGTAGTGCGCCAAAAACACCTGCAACCTTGACTTGTAACTTGTTGGTATGCCAGACGGTGGGGGAACTGCGAGGGGCCCGATCCTCCTTGTGGCAGCACAGCCCCGGCCCCTTCCCTGCTGTCCACCCCAAGGCTTATGTGCCAAACAAGAAGCCTTCATGTGCCATCCTCTGGCACACATGTCTAGGGTTGCCTACCCCTGTCCTAGATGAATATCAACTAGTAAGCATTCAATAGACCAAAGGAAGTCTTTTGCTGTGGTTATAATGCTCACATACAGTCTTCTTTTTCAAATATGTCGCAGCTTTACAGGTTTAGTCATGCCAGGTGCTGAACATTTTGGTCTCAATCCACTAAAACACTTAAATCTGTTCTTAGGGGCAATTTTTACACATTTTCCGGGAGGTGTGTGTGTGGTCACTTGAATTAGTGAACCACACTAATTAAAAGCGCACAATCATCATGTGTATCAGCATCCCTGTACTGAAAAAATAGCAGCAGGGCACTTTGAAATAAAGCTTATTTGATGAGCTTTAGTTCAAAGCGCTCCACTGCCATTTTTCAGCATGGGGACACTGATACATGTGACGCTAACGTCTGCTGGAGTACATTAATTTCCACACTCCAGCAATCGAGTCTGTTCTGACACGCTGGATTTCCAATGCGTCGGAGCAGGCTCCCTGCACATGTACAGGAGCCGTAAGTTTAAGCACTTTAATAATCAGTGAAATTATTAAGTAAAATCTTGACTACATGGAAGTCAGTAGGAGTTTTGCTATTGACTTCACTGTGGCCAAGATTTAATTTTATGGGAGAACTCTCATGCTTCAAGTTATTCACATTTTTTAATTGCTCTGCTGGACTGGGACCAGAGTGCTCAACATCTTGTAAAACTGAGTTCTGTGTCACTACAATTTAATGATCATGCCTGCACAGACATTATTTGTACAGGTTAGCTGAGATTTAATTAGGTTTCTTTATCCACAGTCTGACTTCAGATGATTTGGGAAGGAAGACATTGTTTCAGGTTATGCACTGGAATCTAAGCTTTCTGTTTAATTTCAAGCTTTACCAAAGGTAGGCAAGGTTCTTTGGGTAGATGTGATATCTTTGTTTAGACCAACTGAGTAGTTGGAAAAAGTTCTTTGCAAGCTTTTGGGCACAAGCACTCAGTCTAATAAAAGATGCCACATCTACCCAAAGAACCTTGCCTGTCTATGTCCTTAGACCACCACTACTACAACCAACAGCCCTGCAAGCTTTACCAAAATCTTTCTCCTTCTTTCCCTTCTAAAAACCAGGGAGAGTAATACTTCCCTACCTCATAGGGCAAAGGGTAAATATGTGAAAGATGCTCAGATGCCATGGTGCTGAGGGCCATATAAGCAGATACATTTTGGTGTTTTACATTTGATGAATAATTTCTTAGAGAAATCAAATTTTATTAGACTCGTTAAAAGAAGTATGGATTACTTTGAATGTATTTCATTTCAGCTTACAAACAGGAATGAGTAAGTCAGTCTCTCAGTTTAATTTGTGTGTTCATGTAACCAGTCCCTTCCTTTCTATATTAAAATCAATCTGGTTCATGTTGCCTCAGTAATGTTGTCCATGTTATATTGTTTATATGTTCAACATCCATAATGCATGTACCTAGGTTGTTTTTTGGTACATTTTTTTTTCTTTCTAATATGCAGTGTGCACTTCTCTCAACATCTATTACAAGAAAGTCAATAGTTGCAAAATTAGTCATTTTTAATTTCCCCTGTAAGTTGAATACCATTAGGGTGTTTAGCTCAATAATACATTATGTTTAATGGGGCCATGGAATTACAAATTATCTTTTTGAACATAGTCTTTCCTCTCAAAGCTAGAAAGATCTTCCTTGATGCACCATATAGATTTGTTTAGACCTCACAGAAAAATTAACATCTAACAAAGAATGTTTTTAGCTTTTTTCCTAACTCACTTAATTTGTAAAATCATTGTATAAGCCTGTCAGTACTAGGTATAACTGACCATTCCTATTATTACTAGTATTCATTTTGGCCTGCTCTATCAACCTTAAATCTCATAAGCCACGTTAAATCCACCAAGTATGTGTTGCACAAATAAGGCTGTTTGTTTAAGTGAAGGTTGCAAGATCAGGTCCCACTGTTTAAAGAGATTAAAAGTAACGTAATTTATCCTTCAAGTACTAATTTCAGTAATGACTCCTATTGAAATCAATGGAAGCTTAAGACATAATAGCAGTGAGGCATCGAAATATTTTTTTCAGATCTGGCCTTGCTCTGGTGAAGTGTGGTTAGCAATAACAATAGGATTAATACATATTAGTTAAAGTAGTCCTAGCATTAACAATTACAGGTCAAATCCCAATACCATTGTAATCTATGGGAATTTTTTACCATTACTTTCCAAAATCCAACTGCAGAAGCAGCAACATTATGAGAGGTTAGTAAGGTTCTTGGATCAGCTATTAAGATAGCTAGATATGCATATACTATTTTTCAAGCTAGATTTTCTTTCTCCAGTATTTCTCCAGAGAACAGAACAGCTTTTTGTCTTGGCTGTGAAAACAATCACAAGAACAATCAACTCGTAATTAGCAAAATTAATAAAACACAGAGAAGAATTAAAAGGTCAGCAGATGAGATGAAATCGTATCTATTTTAAAATAGGCTTCTTCAAATAGGTTAAACATTTTCAAGTTACAGTGGTTGAAGCAATCATACATTTGCATGCTAAAATTCAGGTATCTGTGACAAGTTTTTTTCCTTTTCTCCAAGCCCCGTTGTTTCCTGCACAGAAAAGGCTAGATAGAAGACATTTTCGTTTTCAAGAAACTCTTCCATTTGCACGTGTTTTACAAGATCACTTTGACTCAACAGTCTATATAAGATTTTACGTCCTTTGGCTTATGGTGCTTTATAGTATGACAGCAAGGACTGATTCAGTGGCTGTTTTTTTGTCTCTCGTGACATGTCCTTGGGAGGTCCAGGTGTTTCTCTTAACGGAAAGGGGACTTTGCTCAGAGAATCTTAGAAACAGAGATAAAGAGAGCTCTGTATTGACAAACCCATGTGAGAGAACAAAAACAGGAACTATGTTGTATTTAGAGTGAGCTATTAGGAACTTACACAGGAAGTGCTGACTGCTGTTAGACCCTGAACAGAGAAGCTTCAAAGCTCTTGTCACAGACTGAGGGTTTTTTTTTAATAAAATATGTGATTGTTTCTATGTGAGAGATTAAATGGTATGCTTGAACTCTTGTCCAAAGTGGTGATAGCCTGGAACACTTAGTCCAATAAACCATAAAAACTACCAGCACAGACTTGTGAGGTTAGCTCAGGCCCTAGCACCTGCACAACCCATAAAGCAGCGTACAGCCTCAAAGTTACTAGGTCTTTTTGGTTATTGTGCTATGGAAGTAGGCTGTTATAAACTTAAAACCACCTTTGAAAGCCCCTTCATGTGTTCTCTGGCCTGGAGGGATGAATCTGTGAATGTTCAAATAATCCTAAATAAATTGACTATTCAGCTGAGTTACACAGAAGAATGCTTTTATCACACAATGGCAGACAAGGTTCTTTGGGTGAATTTGATATCTTTTACTAGACCAACTAAATAGTTAGAGAATAGTTTTTAAGCAAGCTTTCGGGTTCAAAAACCCTTCGTCAGGCTAAGGAAGTTTCAGCAGTCGATGTGTGCTGTTCCTGGATGGAATGAAAAGTAAAGAAGCCAGAAGCTGGGCTGGTATGCATATAAGACAGACAGTCAGTGAAAATGTAGATTGAGGAGTCAATGGGTGAGAGACAGGCAGGGTGGTGGGGAGAGAAGGGGGATGAATAATGGAGAAGTACCTGGCAAGTCAAGTGTCAGGCAGGTTATAATGCATCATAAATCCAATATCTATATTTAGTCCATGATTTTTAGTATCCAGGAGGTTGATGAAGTGGAGTTCATAGGATCGTCTCTGGGAAGTGTTTTGTAAGTTTCCTTTGAGGATCAGGACTGACAACATGGCCCATGGGCCAAATTTGGTAGAAGGTAGATGGGGTGGAACCCTAGAGTAACTTGTTCAGAAAGGCATAAGCTTTCATAGGCAACAATCTACTTTGTCAGACATTGAAATATCTGATGAAGTAGGCTGTTGACTTAAAGCACTCTGAAAGCTTATGACACTCTGAACGAGTTAGTTTCTAAGGCTAGGGACAGACATTCAAAACCCTGAGCCTAAATTGATTCAGTCTTTGCAGGTTAGTCTAATCTGGCTAGGCTGAACTGGTTTGTAACTGTAAAGACATCCCCTCTGGACTGAAGAAGTGTAGGCACATGCCTGTAGTGGCTCAGGCTACAAGCTGGGGAGTGCTAGAGAAGCCTCCTTTCCCTTCCATAGTGCTGAGCTGAAGGGGTGGGGTGGTCAGGCACCATCAGGATGCTCTGATTAGTGTGGGGTCCCCCCCCCCACCTGTTGATAAGAGCATTGAGTTACACAGCATAGAGTTACACAAGGAGCTGATAGCATTTAGCACCTGTGGCAAAGTGGGGGTCCCTGACCAGCCACAGTGCTAGTTTCCCCATCTGCCTTTGGGCATGCCACCCACCTGTCTCACCTGCCGTACCTTGTTGTTAATTAATTCTGTTGTTAATTAAGGCGGAAGGCTGCCTATTCTTGCCCCAATGCCAGAGGGCGCTATCTGCAGCTCCATTCCTCCCCTACACTGCAGCCCAGGCCTCGCAGATGGCATCTAGATGACAATGCTCTCAACTTACAGATGGACCAAGCTTAGCCTTCGTTGTCAGGCCTGAAACACACACATTCATACTGTCCTCCTCTCGCTAGGGCCTCTCACACTCCACCCTCTCTCACAGGGTCTCTTTCATGCCTCAACAACTTGTACTGCCTTGCTCCCTCTTGGAGCAGGCCCCTTAGGCCATAGACTAGCTCATACCTTGGATGGCAGATGTACCGTCTTTTGGGCCTCTCTCATGACCCTCAATGGGGTAGTGGCCAGCCAATTACCCAACTGGGTCTAAGCTTGCCCTGGCCCCTCCCAGGGCAACTCTATAGACTCACACAAACTGGGCTCCCAGCCCTCTGGTTTTCCCCCTCACTGGGGCTCCTCATCTCTGCCCCCTCACTGGGGCCATGGGGCTTCCCTTCTCGTGGGCTCAGGTGGCCATAGCCGTGCCTGGCCCCAACTACCTCTCCTCAGGGTTTTGCACCCCACAGGGCTCATATGGCCACAGCCGTGCCTGGCCCCCACTCTCACTCCTTGGGGTCTTGTCCCCCGCAGGGCTCAGGTGTCGACAGCCATGCCTGGCGCCAACTACCTCCGATGATAAATGACCCACCTAAAGGTGAGGGCTGGGGTTAAGGCGCTCCTACCTGCCTTTCACCAGGGTGGTAACTGTCTTGGTATTTCCTGGGGATTCCCAGACCACTGAGAGCTCCACCAGGCCACCCACTACTGGCAGGGTACAGTTTTAGGTCATGCCCAGGATCAGGAGCCTCCAAACCATCTCCTACAGCTCCTGCCCTTACCTCCAGGATGTTGCATGCAGCCCTGCTGCCAGGCAATGTTACTGCCTGCAGCCAGGCAATGTTTCTGCCTGCCTGCCAACAGCGAACTACTCTGTTTATATAGGTGGACAGAGATCTAAAATGGCCACTGCAATCAAGCACCTGCTGGCTGCCTGGCTCTGCTCTTAAAGTGGCAGGCACCAACAGTGCCCTGCCACAGCACCCTATCAAACAAAATAACAGACTCTCTCGTTAGTTCAAGCTCTTCTTAAATAACTTTTTCCAAGGAAGGAACAGAGGGACATTACCAGCTACCTGTTGATTAGCTCAAAAAACCCCTAAGCGGACACTGTCCTTTCTGCCTTTGTTTTCTCTGCCTTATACAGACACCTCTCAGCATTAGCTAGCATACCACATGCTGGCTACAGTCCATACTGTGGGGAGGAGGGGAGGAATCCCTGCTTGAGCAGTGAGTGGTAAGGGGGGCATGGAGCAAGGGGAATCCAGGCAGACACTGGTGTGTCTGCAGTCTCTGCTGGAGCTCCAGCAGAGAGCCACGCCCAGGGCTTCAAAGCATCTGAGAAACTGGGGGACTTTGGTTTAAGTTAAACCAGGAAGGGGTCTGAGCCAGACATTGCATAAACCAGTTTGACCCAAATCATTTAAGTCTGATACTACATTCAACTAGGTTTATCTAAAACTGGTTTCAGCCATTTTCAAACTGGTTTATGTGCACTGAATGTCTGTTCTGTTACAAGGTTAAACCAGCCTCTGATCACTTAAACTGGTTTATGTGTAATGTCTGTCCCTAGCCTAAGTGCCACCTTGCCCTGCCTTCTGCCTAACTTTAGACTGACACTGCTAGCTACCTCTCTCTGCTTTAAAATTAAAATTTAAAGTCTAATTTACACTGCTAAAGAAAACATAATAAACTCAACCAAAAACAAATGTGGATATATAAGTACACAGTAAAAGTGTGTTGATAAAATACCATGGAGTACAAAACTGACATTGGCAATTGCATTTTGGTCATCTTATCTACTGAGAATTTGAATAGCAATGACTGGTGCAAATCAGGATTGCCAGTTAAGATAAAAACTTCAACAACTGTTTTATCTGCATTCCAAAAGAAGTCTAACACTTAGGGTATCCCATCCAATGCCCAGCAAGGGCAATGTCTAGAACAGAATTCTTTGGAAATGTCCAAATAAACAAGAATTGTAAAGTGAGCAGGTGACCAGACCTTCAGTGTTCCAGCTGAATAAAAGGAATTAACACAATTTTGTCTTCTTCATGTCCCTTCATGGCCCTCCTGAATAATTCTTCCAAGCATTCCCAACTAATACCACAAACCTAAACACAGGTCATAATGTGAGGCCGAACATCTTGGTCCTAAAGTGATTTGGAGCCATAGGAATAAGAGCAAGATCCTAGTTAGTGTTCAAACACCTATGTAAACCTGCCATACATTTAATTTTCATTGAACAAAAGTACTGTGACAATTTCTGTCTTGCTGGGAGCAGGTGTTCAAGCTCCAAAAATTTATGTCACTGACATGTGTTCTGCTCCTTGGTCCCATATAGCCCCCTCTCTTTGCTGCCCAGCAGGCCAATTTTAAAAAGAGGGCTGGACAGAAGTCTGGGCAATGGCCAACTAATCACTAGGCTATTGGGCCAAATGGTGGTAAGGCCCTTGTCCTTTTCCTCCTCCTCTAGTAAGGAGTATGTGCACAAATTGATTCTGTTTCCCATTTTGGAGAGACAGAATCCCAAACTCTGTAGAAATGCCTAAAACTGCAGTTGTGGCCATTTAGATGCATGAAGAATAAGTAGAATCTGGCCTTAAAAATTAAGCTAGCATTACAAACCTTCCATGGTGTGGTAGGGTTCTCTCATCCAGGGATTAATGTGGCATGGCTTTCACTGAACCAGGTCAGCATGGACTATGTGAAAACAAAAAAATAATGCTGACTTTTTTCATTTTAACTTTCACTTGCATGACTCTTTCTATATGTATATATTTTGCTTATTCACAAGAATTTGGGGGCTTCTAGTAGGCTGAAGCAAATAGTGGGCATTTTACTATTCATACATTTCTGCTTCTTAACAGTGTCTGTTCAGAGCAAAACAAAAGCCTGATTGAACAACTGGGAGAAATTTGTATTATACAGTCATTTAAATGAGCAGCAAGGACATTCTCTGTACAATTACATACAAATGGCAAATGACCTGCTGTACAATAGTTGCTTTCAATGTGATCCAAGGCCAAGCCAGGCTTTTGACAGTTATATAATAAAGATGGATCGTGATCAGTCAACAAAGAAATATTCAGCATTTGTGCAATAACTCAAGTCACATTTATCAGAAGCTGAAATAAAAAGAATAACGGCAGATAAGAACACTGTTCATATTCAGACTATATTGATCAATTTTCTTGTGTTAATTACACTGATATTTAGAATCCAGTATAGGCTTATAAAAATAGATATTAAATTGAAAGCTGAAAAATACTATGGTATCGGGAAAACTTGAGGTTATGTATTCCTTGGACAAAACTGGTTTTACAAAGATGTCTGAGCTGCTGCTCAGTGTACATGGTTTCTGTAATTAATAGCTGGAGACAAAATGTGCTGTCAATATATGTAAAATACACAGGCTCATATCTGGAACAATTTACAATACTTTAAAGAAATAGATTCAACATTAATTTAGTTTTTGTACAGTGAAAGGTTCACTACTATGGCAACTAATGTTTCCTATCCACAGAAGGGATACAATATGGAGAGCAATAGCACAAACTTTCTTGAATTGCTCTGTCATTATATTTTGACCTGGAGGGAAATCTTCTAGGATAATTAATTATTACTGTACATCATCTTGTTCACTTCCAAGATGACAACAGGAGTGCCAGTTCATGGCACACAGGAAGTGAAATAGTGTCAAACTAATAACCCATTTTGTAGTGTCCCTTCTCTGAGAACAGCCTGTACTGGCTCCCTACATTGCTGCTCCCTCCAATCTGTGGTTGGAGAGTGGCAGCTCTGGGAGCCCCCTGCACCTACATCAGCCAGGAACATCAGCAGCCTGTGGTTCCCCCTTCCAGTGACTAGCCCCAGGCCAGCTGCAGCAGCACATGGGAGGGCAGCAGGGGGCAGGTACAGGAAGAAGAAACCCACCCACTGCTGCCATTCTCCCCTGCCAAGCCTGGAACCCCAAGCAGGAACAGCTCTGGGGTTTCCCCCATGCTTGGGTTAGTTGGGGACAGCAGTAGAGGGAAACACTGCTGCATCCCACCTGGATCTGTCCCTATAATTGCTCATGCTGGGTCTCACTTTATCTTGTGTGATTTAACCAGGGTTTCAGGGAATGCACTCATACACATGTACACATTAGTGTCTACCAAAATTGTACAGCACATTTCTAAAATATATTGTAGTGGGTGATATAACAAGCAATTAGTAACAGACTGCTGACTAGAATCCTGATTCATCATAATAGGTTTGTGAATTTTTCGTGTCTGAACTCGTTTGATGGTTTTGAAAGCTGCAAAGTTCTTAGACAAAGAGGTTTAAACAAATCTGTCCATGGCAGTCCCTGTATAGTAGATTCTTAGGTTCTGTCTCATAGATTTACACAGGTTTTCTTCATTCACTAAAACCAGATGCAGAGTTAATGATCGTATTGATCCTGTGACTATGCCCAGCAAAAACTTTTAAAATTCTAATCTGCCTCAAAAAATATCAGATTTGGATGTGCTACATTCTCCTCCCCCTTTAGTAAATCCTGGATTTGCACATAAGCAATTCCATGTCTCCTAGATATGGTTTAAACTTACTGGAGTTGCCTTTATAGATAATATAAATAAGAACAAAGATAAACTTTAGTCTGCCTTCCTGCAAAGGATGGCTGTATTCCTAAGATTTCTCCCTGTGCTTCTCTTACTTCATTCTCATCCCAAAACTGGTCTGGGTGCTAAGAAGAGCAAACAAAATGGCATTATATTTTTATGCAGAGTCCTAGAACTTGTGTCTAGGGTGTACCAGCAGACTAGATTTGCATTTCAATAGAAGGTTATGAAATGATAGCTAGGGGGTCTACCTAAATTGAGGAGGCAAGTGGCTGATTTCATGGGCAGATCACGGGGTTGGCCACCATTTTTTCAGGCTTATTGCAGTAGGGTCCCCCATTCCACTAATTGGTCAAGGGGCCCTGATGACCCCACACCCCGCTACTGATTGGTTAAGAGGCCCCTTGCCACTGATTGGCTGAGATGGATGTCTTTTATGTGGTGCCGCCCCTTGCTGATGATTGGTGGAGAAGGGCAGGGCTACATGACAGGCAGCCCTCTCAGCCAGTCAGTTGCGAGGATGCTCTAGCCATCTTGCCAGCTCCCCTTCATGCTGGCAGCCCCCCTCTCCCCCCCCAGCCCCCCGACCCTCCTTCCCTGGCTGAGCTGCAGCAGCCATGAGGAGTGCTGCAGCATTTTATTTTTAATAAGGTTCCCCCACCCTGCCCCACCATGGATTTTGCAAACATCTCCCAATTCTGTGATTTCTGTAAAATCTGCAAAACTGTGATTTGAGTAGGTCCCTAATGATAGTATCTTGATACAAAGAAAGGTACAGGGTGCTCCTGTGAAAATAATGTTGACTCGGGTCATTCTAAAAATGCATTAGGAAAAGCCCCTGGGAACTTATAATATAAAGTCTTTGGCAGACTAATCAGCATTTATTTATTTTTGTATTTAATCTATTCATTATTATTAACAGACAAAGCTTCAAGCCACAAGTTTCATATTCCAAAACTTCCATAAAATACAGCCAGCTGAGCAGGCCAACCTTGTAAAACACAGAGGAAAGCTAGATGTCTTTCAAAGGACTTTATATTTTAAAAGAGAGAAATAATGAAAAGGCCACTGAAGTTAACATGAGTTTTCCTGTTACCCCAGAGGGCTTTGCATCATGGCCTTAGTGACCAAGGTGAGTAGATGTTGGGTTTTTAACTCAAAGCGTAGAAAAAAGCTGAACTTTACAAACCACCTTCCCCCACCCCTCTGCAAAAAACAAAACTAAACTAAACAAAAACCAACTAAACCAAAAACAGCTCTTCTTTCATAAGTGGCTTAGCTAGTTTTTAAAGAGGAATCCCTGTTTAATTAAACATTGCATCATTGTTTTTTTGCAAAAATAGGTCTCAGCGTCCTAGTTAATTTCCAGTTTGGGTGATTAGTTTTTGTTTAAAATCTTTTGTATTGTTCTAGTCATTAAAACAAGTTCTACGTCACTTCTTTCTTGCTTAGAAATGCTTTCTTTTATATGCTCAAAACAATCACCTTACCTTCCCACCTGTGTAAATCAAGCCTTTTTGGTTTATCCTATTATTTCTACTATTCAACTAATGTCTGCTCTCACTCTTATGACTCTTCATCTAATAATATAGATTATAGCAATACACATTAGATTGTAAACTACTCAGGACATGCACTTTATATCTCATGGTATCTGTAAAGGACCATACAACCTTAATGCACTCTATAGAGATTGATAAATAAAAAAGATTGCATGGAGAATGCTGGCACAGAAAAAGTGCGCTATTACACCTCAGACCTAGCTGCATTGCAATCACAGATAAATATATACTTTATTCAGCCTATAAAGTGCTTTGAGAGCCCTCAGGGTGAGAGGCAGTAGACCATGTAAATATAAGATGTTGCAATAATTGGACAAAGCCTTTCTTAGCATACACTCAGGAAACAAAATAACCTGTAAATTAAATCTGTATTGCATATGTATCAAAATATTCTTTTCTCCCCCTAATTCTACGATAAGTTGTATATAGTTCAAAGAAGATGGGTTCTAACTGTTCTGAATTATGGAAAGAACATTTCCCAGTGATATTTTTCATATTAACAATAACAAATTTTCTGTAAAAGAGCCAAGTTGTCAGAAAGGATATTATAAAGACTTGTGGGAGGAAGAATCCCGTTCACCTTTTGTTATGCGGGAGAGTTTACTTTTGAAAATTTCCTCTGCATTGTAGGCAGGGTAATTTATTAAAGGATCTTAATGCTTGTACACTAGATGTTATATTACAAGAGGAAAGCATCTTTAATAGAAGCAGGCTATGCTGTTGATTTAGTGTGCAAAAAAGACATGAAAATAATTTAAAAATGACAACTTGTGAATCCCCAATGAAATGCAAGCATAATGGAAAACATGATGTAGTGATGTAATCCCAAAGTGCTAGAAAGGTCATGACATCCGCTGTTCATACTCTTAAAAAAAAAGTCCAAAATGACCCTTTGCATTCCAAAATCATGATTGCACACAACTCCTACTGCTTCAGCTGTGGAGGAAAGAAATGGGTCAGTATGAAGATAATCATGGGCAGATCTAGAATTTTGAAAAGAGGGTGCATATAGTGAGGTGCATCATCTATGGCCATCCGACAGCTTGACAGATGAAAGGAGACATGACAAAATCAGTCAGTCGATGGTGCTTGGCAGTGGTGTGGGAGAAGAACTGAATTCTTGAGTGGCAGGCCTTTCCTCAGTGGCTACACGTCTACTCATCAGCAGGGAACTGGGTTTTCCATTTCCCATGGAAAAATGGAGAAAACCATGGATTTCCCTTTTTTATCAGAGAAAACGTGGATTTCTACTTTTAGCAGAGAAACCCGTGGATTCCTTGCTTTTGCAAACAGCTCTGCAGGCTGGTTGAGCTCCAGCCTGCAAGAGCTATTTGCAAACAGGGCAGGAAACTCCATCCCTGCCTGGAGGGGAAGGGGGAAAAGGAGTGGGAGGAGAAGGGCAGGGCCTGAGGCTCTCATTCAGCCACTGCTCCACTCTGCTCAGCTCAGCCTCACTCTTCTCCTGGAGTCTGAGGTAAGTGAGGCTTGCAGGGGGATGGGGCCCCTGTGGCAGGGCTGGGGGGTTGCAGGTCATGGCTAGGGGGGCACCAGCAGGGCTGAGGGGAGCCAGGAGCTGGCCCCACCCCCACCCGAGCAGGCAGCAGTGGTGGAGGAGCTGCTCCATGCTGCTTCTGCTGCAGCTGCCTTCTGTTGGGAGCAGGAGCTGCAGACTTGAGTCTCTGGTCCCAGAGGCCTGGCAGCTAGGGGCCCCTTCTGGGAGGGAGGCGGGGCAGGGACTCTGGGTGAGAGGCAAGAGGCATGAGTAAGGCAGGGGAGCTGTTGTGGGGGTAATGAGGGGAACCAGCAGTATTGGGGGGACTTTGGGGGTAGTGAGAGGCACCAGCAGTATTGGGGGGACTCGGGGAACAGTGGGGGGCACACAGGGTTGAGGGGGGTCTTTGGGGGCAGTGAGAGGCACAGCAGGGTTGGGGGGGGCATTTGGGGCAGTGCGGGGTACCAGCAGGGTTGGGGGGTGCTGCAGGGGGCTTTTAATATTAATAATGGATTTGGGGGGTTTTGTCAGAGAATTTGTGATTTTTTTATTAGAGAAAAGCAGGATCCCTGCTCATCAGATGGAGGTAGAAGCACACAGTTTCCTGGCTCACCTGCTAGCCTCAGCCTGGGCTCTCTGAGGCCCTCCATGGTGATTCCACCAGCTTTGGCCTGGCTTCTTCAGACTGAGTGGTTGTGGGCAGGGTTCTCCCAGTTGTCAGTCGGAACGCTGAATTTCTTGAGACCTTGCTTGACCTTGTTGCTGTACGGGAGCTATGGCCTTCCTCTGCATTCTGGATGGTTTGTGAATTGGCCATAGAGCACAGCCTTTGACAGATGATCTTGAGGCATGTGCTTCACGTGCCCCAGCCAATGAAGTCTGTGAGCATCCAGCATAGTCTGCATAGACTGTAGGACAGTCCTCTGTCCTACAGGATCATGTTGTTGGTGATCTATTGGTCCTAAGTGACTCCAAAGATTTTTCTGAGAAAGTGAATGTGGAAGCTGTTCAATCTCCACTCCTGCTTGGAATACATGACGCAGCCATAAAGGAGGATACTGAGGATATAAGCCTGATAGACAGACACTTTTGTGTTCAGGGTTAGCAGCTTGTTGTTTCAGAAATGTAAGTTTGCCAAAAGTAACAGAGGCTTTGCCAATTCTCACATCAAGTTATCTATCAAAGCTAAGTGAGCTGGTAAGAGTTGAGCCAAGATAGCAGAAGTGGTTTAGCTGTCTAGAGCTTCATTATTAACATAGATTTTGGGTGGGATGTTGGTGCCCTGCAACATGACAACTTTTTTCTTGATACTGATTGCCAAACTTCATGCATGCATCAGAGAACTTGTTCATCATGATCTGCAATTTATCAGGTGAGTTAGAGACAAATGTAGCATCATCTACAAAGAGCAGATCCTGAATAGTGAGCTGGGTTACGCGCCTTTAGTTCTGAAATCATCTGACATTGAATAACCTGTTGTCCATCCTTGATTGAACTAGTACTGTCATGAGTCGGGGTCCCAGGAGTGACCGTGATGCCCCCGGTGGCTACATGGCTATGCCAGCTCTGCCGCAAGGGCACCTTCTTGTCTTGTCTGCCACACCTTTATGGTAAAATAATAAATAGGGAGGCTGCCTATGGGCTTTGTATGGCCCTGGTCCTGCTGAACCCCCACGTAGTCTTTACTGATCCTCAGGCCCCTTGCTGAGTCTCACTCCAAAACTATGCCACACAGGGCACTTCAAGCCTTATGGGCTAAATGCATGGCTCCAAATCCTCCCCTACACCATGCCCCATGCCTCATGAATGTTACCCTGATGTTGTTACCTCTGTTGGGGCCTCAGCCTCCCCAGCCTCTGCCTCTTTCATTTTGCTATGCTTATGCCTTTTAGCCTAGGCCCATTACATCAAACGTGGCTCTGAGGCACTAGCTCTTATTTGTTCCTTCAGTCAATGGCCCCCTAGACTCCATCTGTTGGGCCCCTGGCCCCTGTGTGACTGCCCTCCTCTGGTGCTGGACCCCTGGCCCCTGTGTGGCTGCACCCCTCTAGCACCAGGCAACTGGCCCCTGTGTGGCCCTGTAGCCTTAATGTAGCCCTTACCCACTCTGGGCTCAACAATCTCTCATAACTGCACCCCTCTTAGGCACTGTGCTCTTGGCCTCTGTGTGGCTGCACCTCGCTCAGGCATCAGGCCCCTGGCCCCTGTGTGACTCTGCAGCCTTGCACTATGCCTCTCTGGGCTCAACCAAAGCTCAGACCTTAAACATACCCCTGACAGGGCTCAAGGTGATAGTGTGCCCTTTTGGGCACTCATGGGACCTCTGTAACTGCCCTTTACAGTCCCAACTTAAACCAGCGGATTAAACATTGACATAAGCCATAAATCTCTGAGCTATAACAAAAACACACACATATAGTAGAAACAGCCCTCTGCCCCTTTAAGAAAGCAAGCCTTCCTTTCTTTCAGCAGCTATACCTTCCAGCCTGGGCTATACCCAAGCCTATACACAATGTCCCCTTGACTTTCAGACCCTCTGCTCCCAGCTCAGCCCTTCTAGGCATATGGTAGGCCCCTCAAACCCTCTAGGAGCTAAAATAAAACAAGAGCCACTTGCCTGCAAATCAGTCTTTCTCTGCTTAGGAAACTTGCCCCTGTTCCAAGACCTGCAGAGTTGTTTAGCTCAATTCAGGTTCCGGCAGGAGCCCTGCAGCCAGGAACTCTGCATTTGGTAGCTGCTGGGGGAGAAACTACCTCACCCATGCCAATTCTGGGCTTATAAAGCTCAAGCCTCATCACTCTTCCATCTCAGGCTGCTTGTCCTCCTAAAGGAGCAGGCGCATCCCAGTGCCCCGTGACAAGTACACCAGATTGATCATTTCCAGAAGTGTATTTAAGAAGAATAGAGAAGAAGATGCCAAAGCTAATAAGTGCTAAAACACAGGCTTGCTTCATGCCAGGATCAATGCTAAACTCAGATGATGTTTCATTTTCATACTGGATGGTTGCCTTCATTCCCTCATGGAAGTCCTTGAATAGGGAGAGCACCTTTTGTGGATAGCCAGTTTTGTAGATGCCATTCTTGCTGACCATAGTAAAGGCCTTTTGTAGGTCGATGAATGCTACATAGAGAGGTGCCTGTTGTTCACGGCTTTTTTCTTGCAACACACGCAGTGTAAAGGACATGTCAGTTTCCTTCAGTTAAAAAGAAAATAGCTTTACTAATATGCTAGGGGCCTAGAGCTATAGTATTCAGTTTAAGATTGAAACAAAAATAAATATAACTTCATTGGACTGAGTTAAAAACAAGCTGCAGAGCTATGAAATAGGAGCTTCATTACCAGGAGCAGCTGCCAGACAGCACAGGTGCAAAACAAAATATAGCTTGACTGATGAAACATCAAGACCATTAAAAAGAAGAAAGGGTCATTAACACCTGTGGAATATACAGTTTAGAAAGCATCAGGTAAATTATAATCAGCCATGAAGTCAACTGACTCCTTCAGCACTACTTGACTAGAAATGTTGTTGCCACTGTAGCATTTTAAACTTTGGGTGGAGCAGAAGTCAAATCAGGGGACACAAGCGCAAGTGTGCATTCCACCTAGATCCACCCCTGGAGACAATAGGTAGCTAATAAGCAGTATGGTAGTGTGGCGACGAAATGTCCCCACAGGCTCCGGAAGGGGGTAAGGGAAACCCCATGTCTCACGAACAGACCCCCCCACCCAGGGAAACTTACCTCCGGGAGCGCAACCAGAGCAGGAGCAGGAGCCGCGGCTGTGCAAGCCAGCATTTTTCTGGCTCTTCAAACAGCTGTTCCAGGGGTGGGGAAACATCGGGCCAATTGCGGGAGCTGGAGACACCACTGTGGGAAGATTGAAAAGTCCCACTGGAACCCAGCAGTGGGGTGGAGAAGGAGCATGCTGGCAGGGAGCATGCCTGACATGGTGAGGCTCCAGTGACCAGCAGGATCATTGCAGCCAGCGTGGTGCTGGCATTCAGAGCAGGGAAAGTTGTGTCCCTGCATTAGGCTGGGAGGAAGGAATCAGTTTCAACACCCGCCCCCCCCCCCCCGAGCTATCTAATTTCTAAAAATTATTAGAGGCGTTCCTCCCAGAGGTGAGGAGGGGGAGGACACCAAAAAAACAGAAGCCTAGCCTGGCAGCATCCGAGACTGGGATTCCAGCTGCCATAACAGCCAGGCTAGCCCACGGGAATCTATGGTGACGCTGGTCCCCCGGGGAATAGGGGTCTACTGGGCACAGCTGAACAACGCAGGCTGCACCCAATTGGTTGGCAAGTGGATGTGGTGTAGGGGAGGTAGAGCCCCATGGAACATCACATCAGGACCATGAGTACCTCCGTCTCTGTGGTCCCTAGGAAGAGGATCAGCACTGAACCCCTCCTTTTCATCTGGTAACAGCAAGTCATGGCAGACGAGTTGAGGGAAGGAGGTCCCGGTTGAGATGGATGGTATGGCAGTCATCACGTCCCACCTAGGTGCTTCCACAGGTAGGTAAAATAAAAAGTAAACAAACATAATTTTAAAAGGGGTGGGCCAAGATGATAGATAACATGGTTTGACAAAAATTTCTGATTTTATGTCACTTGTAGAGGGGCAATCTGGATGAAGTCAATAACACCTGCTAAAGCCATTAAGTCAATGAGGGAAGACATTTCTTTTCAGAGGTCTGTTGTTTAAAAGGGAAAGTAGAGCCTCTTCTGGGTACTGGTTCTAACTCTGCTCCTGATTCCATGGCTTTAGACAAATTGTACCTCTCTGTGTTCCAGCTGACTCTGGAATCCCCTATGATTTACCTACCTGGAATTTTCTATGGCAATTGCTTTGTTTTTGGTTATAACTTTTATTGAGCCAACTGTACAGTTAGAAGAGATGTTAAACAGGCTTTTGGGCACCAAGCCTCCTTCCTCAGGTCTGCAGCTCCCTTCCCTTTTTACATTGGCTTCCCTGTATAACCAATTCATTTCTTCCTATGCTCTTGAGAGAAGAAGAATGTGACTTGTAATATTTTTACACTAGGTGATACACAGCATGAAATTAGCCAACACCAACAGATATGATTGAAGCATTTTAACCAAATATTGATCTGTCTTTAAAAGCAATTACATATACAGGAGAAAGGCCTTTGATAATGCATATTAGGGGGAATTAACCAGATTTACATTTAATCTAGCAGTCACAATGTAATGACTATCATGGGTACAGAAAAACATACAAAAATGGTCAAGGCTGGATGTCACCTGATGTTGCTACTATAGAGTAAAGGAAGTCTTTTGCCATTTCACATTCCTTCTGCCAGCTGCTGTGGTCGACCAGCCTTTCCATTGTTGGCATTTTTCCAGGGCGCACTTACTGCTTTGGTAGCACAGCTGTTGAGTAGAGGTGCACTGAGCCACCAAAAGCAGCTGCCAGCTCAACAGGTGGCTGCTGTCTGCCACCAGAAATTGCCAGAAATGTTGGTGGCAGATAGGATAGTTATGAAGAATGGTTGAATGTCAGGACATCCAGAAAAGTCACCATGATTCCTTTTCATGCTGTCATTTGAAATATTTCTTTCCAACATTTTTTAAACATTTTCAACAGCATGCTTCCATTTTAAATTTTCTTCTGTTTTAGGAAAACACCAACAGCAACTGGACTGAATCCCCTCCATTCCTGAGACTATAGAGCATCCACTTAATATTTGCAAAACACTGAGTTCCTTTCATTACAAAGGATATATAATTACTGCTGCTAATTTATTTTTACTGCTGGATCATCTAACACCCCATTGTGCTAAAAATAGAAATATAGATGTAGTTCCCAAAAGTTTACAATCTAATTTCAAATGAAATCAAGTAAATAAACAAGCAACAGGAGGGAAGTCACAAGTGGAAGATGAAGGCAATGGCAGTAAAATTAGATAGTTACAGAAGGTAGCTATTTCGTGTCTTGGTTCTAAATAATTTGAAATAATCCCACCAGCTAGCCATCCTATAGCTGATCTTATAAGTCTCATAGTAGTGAGTTGTGAGGATGCATTAGAAGAGGTAAAGACTTGGATTCATTCAGGAAGGGTGATCCCTGTAAAAGGGGAAGCATGGGTGAAAGCATTAAGAACTTTGTGGGTCAAAAGAGTCAAGAAAACATGAAAAGAGAAGGACAGAGGTCTATGGGACTTTGAAATTTGCACTTTAATGTGGGAGAGGAGGAGGATTCAATGGAGAGGCTCAAAGAAAAGGTAACTTGGTTTGAGCTTGTTTTAGTGGTGCATTTTGTATAGATAGTAGGGTCAATGTGGGTATTAGATGAAACCAACCTCCCCGCCGAAAATATACAGTAGTACAAGATACGTAACTGTACAGACAAAAACGGTTCTGTTCTTAGAAATGTTATGAGGAGGAAAACAGCATGATCTGAGCATGGTCCGGATGCATGTGATCTGGGTGTGAGAAGCATCAGTGAATCAATACCTCTGTCACACTGGGATGTTGACAGCCAGGTCTGGGGTCACTTGGGCTAAGTACAGACAGTCAAAAAGCCTAAGCCTGAATCAATTTAATCTTCACAAGTTAGCCTAAACTGCATAGATTGAATTGATAAGCAAGTGAACAGACATTCACTTTTGATTCCAGAAATGCAGCCACATGCCTTCAGTGGCCCAGACCAGAATCCGGGGGATGCTAGAGCACACCTCCCTGGTCTGCTGGAGCAGATGGCTTGAATCTGGAGAGGATCTTGGAGAAGTTCAATAAACCAATTTAACCTGAATTAGTTAAATCTGATACTACATCTATCTGGGTTTATCTTAAACTGGTTTCAGCCATTTTGAAAGCAGTTTATGTGTACTGAACTGCTGTTGTATTACAGATTTGAACTTGTTTCCAATCACTCATACCAGTTTATGTGTAATTTCTGTCCCTAGCCTCAGGGATCAAAATGACAATGAGAGTCAAGGGGGTGAGCAGAATCTGAGGTCAACCCAGATCAGGAAGCCAGTAGATCAATACAACAATGAGGTCTAGGAGTGAGTGAAGTCAAGAAGTTGGGAGATCAAACAGAGAGAAAAGCCCAGGAGCAAGCTAGGAGTTTGAGCAGAGCCAATGCACAAGCAGAAACAGTGAAGGAGTCTTGGGTCAGGATGAGCCCTGTTGCCCAGACACTTTCTGGTACAGTTCAGGGTTTTTTGAAGGGGAAGCAGAGTTAGCTAATGCTAACCAGTCACTCCAGTGACAGGAGTGCATGGAGAGTTAAGCCCTACTGGAGACTTCAGGCAAGCCTTGACCGGTCTGGGTGACTAGCCACAGCATGGCAAGCTGAGGCCCCAGGTTCAAGGCTGCCGCGTTAATAGCAGGTCTCTGTGGGCACTGGACCTGGTTTCCCCAGGAGACACTTATGGAAAGTTTTTCAGGTCGGGGCATGGATGTTTTCTGTTGGCTCCCATGTCTGATCTGGAAGATCAATTCTGCTTTGTCTGTTACTAATGACACCATCCATCATCAATCTCTGTTATTCTGGGGTGTCATATCATTCATGGCAATGTGATATAAACAATGCTTGAGCTAGCTTTAAACTAACTAGTTTGAGAACTAGGAGTTGTCTAGCCATGACATCATGGCCAGGTACAGACATTACACTTTTACTGGTATAAGTGATCAGAAAACAGTCTATACCCATAACAGAACAGAAGTTTGGCACACCAAACTGGTCAATGCTCACAACAGAACAGAAGTTCTGGTACACATAGACTGGTTTTAAAATGGCAGAATCGAGTCTAAGATTTTTACTCTGCCACCCCACCAAAGGGCAAATGTGTGTTCTGTTTGCTACGGATCTAAACTACTTTGCTTAAGGAAAACCACATAACTTAGGTCAATTCTGTTTTGGGCTTTTTGGATATCTGTACCTAGTCTGTGGATCTTGGTACTTCTCAGACAAGTTTTGCAGACCACAGTAAATTGTGTCACACAGCTAAGCTCCTACTGATTCCTGAGGTTGCTAGTTTAAATCTAGCCTCATGTTTGTTGAACTACCTTGTCACTGGTGTGTAAATGTACCCCAAGCAACTGGAAGATTAAGAGATGTCAGAGATGCTAAAACTATTACTTGTTAGATGGACGCAAAACAGAACTGATAAAGTAGATTTATGCATCATTGCAATAAAGTCTAGTAAATGACTGTATAATGTTATAATGAATTGTTAAAAGCTGGTATCTTGCAACCCCAAATGTAGATATGCATCACTTATTAGTTGAAATTATCCTTATGTTACCACTGACTACTCCATGTTTATTGCAGTAATGTTAAACTTTACTTCAGTTTTTTTCTGGTTCTATTAACAGGGAATGGTAATTTTATAGTAAATTGAAATACTATTGAATAATGAATGATAATGCTCAGTGGCAGTGACTCATTATATGGTGCAAAATCAACACAGCTCCATTTAAGTAAGTGGAGTAATTCTGATTTACATTAACTGAGGTTCTGACTGTAAGAATTTTGTTGGAACTCTGAGATAAATTGTGCCCCTGTAAACAAGTTTAAGAGAAATGTATGGATAATATGAAAGCTGAAGTATATTTTACTGCATTTGATACTGACTCAAATTTCTTTTTGACCAAGTCAGATAATAAACCAGCTCTCAGTTATATAAGAATCACAGTCTAAGATGAAACACAGATGCAGCTTTTCTTTTCTTTTTTTTTTTCTTTTGTGCATTCTCCTGCAGAATATAATAAACTGGGCAATGGAAACAACAAATGTATTGTGTTGTGTCTAACAGTGGCTGACACTAGATCAAACATAAGACTTTTAGAGAACATTCTCCATGCATATTTTAGCTTTACAGTCTAAAAATGTCATGTTTATTTTGTGGACTAAACATTTATAAATGTGGAGATTCTTTTTAAAGAAATATGTAGATGCATAATAAGTGAGCATCCCAGTGCTGGTCTCAAACATAGGCCCGCCCTCTTGTCTCCAAGCTAACTACCTGCCTACCTCCCCTGCCACGCTTTGATGTTAATGATTACTGGATGTTACTGAGGTGGGAGGCTGCCCATTACCTGCCTTTATGCCAAAGGCCTAGATACATGACACGACTCCAAACTTCCCTTATCATGTGCCATGCCTCAAAGATGTTCTGTGGCCTAACACCTGGCCTTATCACAATTCAATATACACATTGGGTTCCAAGCCCTTCACTGGGCTCAAAGCCCCATCCTCAGGCTCTAAGCTCTGTCCTCGGGCTCCAACCCCTGTCCTCAGGCTCCAACCCCCATCCTTGGGCTCCAAGCCCCATCCTCAGGCTCCTAGCCTCTCTCTGGACTCTGAGCCCCATCCTCAGCCTCCAAGCCTTTTTCCAGGTCCCATGTCCTTCACATCAGGCTCCAAGCCCTCACATGAGGACTAGGGCCCCAAGCCCAGTCCCACTGCACACACTAATTCATTACCCTAATCCCTTCACCTGGGATCTGCCCTGTTAGCTCCCCAAGGCTCAGGGCCCCAGCCCCCTGGATCCTTATTTCCAGTTCCATAATGTGACCTCAGGCTGCACTGCAAGCCTGGGCACTGCCACAGGTTCCTCCACCTGACCTGGGCCATCCCTCAGGACTCGCAGTGAGCCTGGGCTCCCCCTGTCCAGATCTTACTACCCACCAGGGAAGTGAGGGCTGGGGTTAGAAGACACCCTATACTCACCTTTGACCTGGATGGTAACTGGCCTGGCACTTCTGGGGCACCGTCCCACCACAGACAGTCCCACCAGGCCACCCATCCCCGGCAGGGTACAGTTTCTGGTCATGCCCAGTACCAGGAGCCTCCTGCCACCCCAATAACTCCTCCCTTACCTCCGAGTTGTACTGAACAGCAGCTCACCTGGTGGTGCCTTTCTGGCTCCTGGAACCAGACTGCTACCCTGTTATTCAGGGCCCAGCTCTTATATGCAACAGCTGGGCCTTGTGCCCCAATCAGGCAGCCCTGCCTTATTGGGACTGCAAGCAGCTGCACACTGCCGTACTGCTGCTGCTCAGGCACCTGCAGGTTCCAAGATGCAATTGGCTAGATTGTCATCACCTTTACTTAGCCATGTAGTAGAGCAAGAGAGAGAGATGACACCCCTTATTCTCCCTGTTTGGCCATGTTCAGGGTATAGTTTCATTTACAGTGGGTGCATCTACACGAGATGCTACATCACCATAGTAATGCACCATAGTGCATTACTACGGTGACATCGCTGCTAAAAATAACTGTGCACTGCTGGGATGGTGCAGTAACAGCTGTTACTGTGCCATCATTTAGTACTTCCTAAAGCAAGCAGTGTGGGGGGGGGGGGTGAGTGTAGATGTGCCCAGTGAGGAGAGCAGGGCTCCTTGTCTTATACGTCTTCCTTGGTGCATCTACACATATATTTCATCTGGGATCAGTTTACTTGCAAGTAAACTAGTCGTGAGTAAGTGCTCCCGGGCAGGTGTCTATACATGTAGGGACATGGAAGCAGATTTGCTGCTCCTAGTAGCAAACTGCTTCCACTTCCTGTGGCCCTGAAATGAGCCCCTGCCACTACCAGGGGGAACTGTAGGCTCCCCCAGGTGCTAGCCAAGGGGCTGGTAGGCAGCACTGGGCCAGGAGACAGCTGTCTCCTGGCCAGGGCTGGGACATTCCTCCCTCCACAAGCACAAAGCTGGGTGGGGAACAGGCTGGTGAGAGGCGGGGTTGGAGCTCTTTGCTGCTGGGAGTCCTCACCAGGGCTCCAGTTGTGGAGCCTGCCCTGGCAGCAGGCAGCACCTGGGGGCAGGGAGCAATCTTGTGCCCCCTGGTGGCCAGCTGATTGGGAACAGATTTACTCCTGGTCAGACAGCTAAACAAGCATTACTGCACAGTAACTACTTGCAAGTAAATTCAGTACATGCATTTGCAGGTAGTAAATTTACTTGTGATTATTGAGGTTCACTGAGCAGCAATCTTTTGCACATGTAAATGCACATGCTTACTGTGCAGTGAACTACGCTACTTCACAGTAAAGCTTCTCGTGTAGACACACCCCCTGTGTAGAAAGTGAAGACTGGTGGTAAAGAGTGTGACCCCACTCCACTTTTCACCAGCCAGAGTAGCTGGTGGGGTGCACAAAAGGATTTAGGGGTGTAGGTTGTAGCCGTGTTGGTCTAAGGACATAGGCAGACAATGTGCTTGTGTGACATCTTTTATTAGACCAACCCAAATAGTTGGAGAATAGTTATTAAGCAAGCTTTTGGGTTCAAAAACCCTTTGTCAGGCTAAGGAAGTTTCAGCAGTTGGTGTGTGCTCTTCCTGGATGGAATGAAAAGTAAAGAAGCCAGGGGCTGGGCTGGGGAGTCAGTTGCCAGGCAGATTATAATGTATCAAAAATCCAAAGTCTATATTTAGTCCATGATCTCTAGTATCCAGGAGGCTGATGAAATGAAGCTCACAGGCTCATCTCTGGGAAGTGTTGTATAAGTTTCCCCTGAGGATCAGGACTGAGAGATTGGAGAGAGAGTGGCCCTCCTGTGAGAAATGTGCCCCCACCGGTAATTGGGTATTTCTGTCTTTGATAGATTTCCAGTGTGCGTTCGTTCTGGTGCGCAGTTGTTGTTTGGTTTCTCCTACATCATTCCATCAGGGCATTTGGTGCATCGGATGAGGTATACTACATTCCTGGAGGTGCAGCTGTAAGATCCTAGGATGCTGATGGCTCTGTTGTGGGGTGTAGTAATAGTGGGGGTGGTGGAGATGTGGGGGCAGGTTTTGCATTTCTTGTCATGGCACGGTCTGGATCCTTTTGGTGTGTTCTGGGCTTGAGGAAGTTTGCTTCTGGTGATGAGGTTGGCGAGGTTCGGTGCTTATTTGAAGACTAGGAAACTTACAGAACACTTCCCAGAGATGAGCCTATGAGCTCCTTTCATCAACCTCCTGGATACTAGAGATCATGGACTAAACATAGACATTGGATTTTTGACACATTATAATCTGCCTGACATCTGACTCCCCAGCCCAGCCCCTGGCTTCTTTACTTTTCATTCCATCCAGGAAGAGCACGCACCAACTGCTGAAACTTCCTTAGCCTGACGAAGGGTTTTTGAACCCGAAAGCTTGCTTAATAACTATTCTCCAACTATTTGGGTTGGTCTAATAAAAGATATCACATTCACCCAAGGAACCTTGTCTGCCAAAAGGATTTAGGACATTCCATTACAGTGGGTGTAAAAACTCATTCTGCCTCATCAGAGCCATAGGTTCTCTCGTGGACAGTATTATACTACTCAGGACTATGAACCTTTTAAGGTCCTTTAGTCCTTTTAAGGATTGGACTGGAAATTAGGTAATGTTACAGCTGCAGGGTGACTAGAGATCAGACTTCCATGCTTTATATACATGTCCCTGTATACATGAAAAACAGAGCATACCAACTCCACAAAACAAATTATGAATCAAATAAATTCAAGATGTCCATAGTTTCAGTCTGTCTGACTCTCCTAGGGCATGGGTATCCAACAGTTAGTATGTTTTAAACATGGTTTATACCCAAAGTAGACAGGCATGCAGGCCTATTAAACCAGCTTAAATTCACCTGGAATGATTTATATGTATCTGGAAAATTAAGTGCTATTTTGAAGCAGTTAACTTTGAACCAGTTCAGTGTTATGTGTGGACACCAAGTGTTCTGTGACATAGGTATAGTCAGTCCTCCAGGCATCCCACATTGCATTGCTCTTCAACTTCCTTCCCCACCACATACACACTGCTGCTCTAATGCCCCCCACTTTTCTTCCTTTTGTTGGCACTTTTAAATTTATGAACTCCCTTGCGCTGCTTGTTCAATATAAATTATCTTTCTAACAACCAACTGTGTCATCACTCCCTGCTTGCAAATGCTTAACAAAGCATTTGCCAAATGGGAATGAAAAGAGTAAAACTAAGGTGAATATCATTGTTTATGCAGGTCAGTATTTGATGTCAATTAAAGCTTTATTTTTCAGATTTTTAATGGTCCCCTCATCATGCTCTCCCTCCTGGCCAAAGACCTGGATATGGCCTTTGGGTCACCAGTTGTACGATCTTGGTGTAAAGGAAAAGGGTGACACAGCAGGTAGCCTGGCAACTTTCAGCTCATGAATCTAGGCCTGGACAGGTACATCTAGACAGAGTGGCAGATTAAAGCACCAGACCTATTCTGCAAAAGTTACTTTAAACAACAGTATAAAATAACATTCTCTTCCATGCAAATCCTGGACACAGCTGTGCTGCAACATGACATACCCCATACCACCTCTGTTGCTTTGCCCTACCAAGTATAGTGTGCCCCTTCTTAGTCCTCTGCTCCAAATATCAGCCTACCTTTGACATGGCAGAACTACATAAAGTCCTTTGCTAAGAAACTGAGCACCACTGCAGAAATGAGGGAATGATTGCACTGAAATATGTTGCAGTCTAGTGTGTTCCCTATTAGAGCTGGACAGGAACCATAAACCAGAAGGTATATAGTTTTGACAGTAAATTATATGTTTTCAGTCTATAATATACTATGATCAAAACAATTGCTGTCCACATTTTGCTCACAATAGATGAACTGACAGGTGTTACAATTTACAAGATTAACAGTCATTTGCAAATGGCATTTGTTTGCAATATTGGTGGATTGGCTCCTCCAGATATATATTTTGTCTGTCTAAAATGCATATTTAAGGTATTAAATAATAAATAAACATAATCTCTGGAGTTATAATGCCCAGCTGGTGGTTTCATCACCTATTAAATGGTACAATATCATACATTCTTATATATACATTTTTAACAGCATGCAACTATGTTTCCTATTGCTTAAAACACATGGGCCAACACTTTATTTGATATCACATACAAATGTTACATAGATGGTATATATTAGGACTGTGCAAAGCTTTGGGTGCTGATTCAATTCGGAGGTGATTTGGCACGATTCAGTGGCTGAATCTCCGAATCCAAATCTAATCAAGGGACCAATTAAAAGGTCCACATTGATTTGAAGCTCTCTGAATTGATTCAGAAAAGATTCAGAGAGCTTTGGCGATTCGGGCAGTCCCTGCTCACTGCAGCAGGGAGCTGGACCCAGACTCCAAGCTGGTAAGTAGGGGGCTGGAGGAGGGGGGGAAGGGACCCCCATCCCCTTCGTGCTCCCCCAGCCCCCTGAGTGCCCCCTGACCCTCGCTCACTCCCCCAGTCCCCCACATGGCTGCCCCGCCTGCCCCAGCTCCCAGTCCTTTAAAAAAAAGCCTGGACTCACTGCTCCACACCTCGTGGGGAACTCTGTCATGAGTCCCCTGACCCCCGACCCACTCCTCAGCCCCACCATGGCTGCCCCACCTACCCCAGCTCTGGCCTTTTAAGAAAAAACAAAATGAAAAAAAACCCTGGACTCCCTGGCTCCCGCCGGGGGCTCCGGGGGTTA
>NW_005842201.1:533489-540394 GCF_000455745.1 Alligator sinensis | reverse complement strand
TTGAGGGGGGGGGGGGGTTGTTGTTTTTTTTTGTAAGGGCTGGAAGCTGGGGCAGCCATGGGGTGGGGACTGGGACAGCAGGCAGGGGTCAGGGGGCTTGTGGCAGAACCCCCCATGCAGCAGGCAGCAGTGGGGATTGCCCCCCTGCCTGGCAGCACCCGGTGAGTGGGGGCTCTTTTTTTCAAAGAGCCAGGAGCTGGGGCGGGCGGGGCTGGAAAAGTGGGCAGGGGATGGAGCCTGTGTGATTCAGAGATTGGCTGATTCAGTAGCAGCTGAATCTTTAAATCAGATTCAGCTGAATCGATTTGGAGCAGTGATTTGAATCACCAGATTGAATCACTGTCCCCTGAATCAGCCGAATCCAAATCGGAAGTGAATACTACCCGCTTTGCACAGGCATAATATTTTTGTATATGTGTATAAATGTACATGTGTGTGTGTGTTTATTGTTTGCTAGGATGCATTTTAGAAAAAAATCTCTGAAGATTGGGGCTTAATATGTTAGAATTTGTACAAAGAGATGCTTACCTCAAAGCCTTATCTATACCAAAATGTTTAACAATTCAGCTACCCTTAAATTAATGGAAACAGTGCCCAGTAATGGAAACTGCCCATATGAGCATCATATCTTCCCTCATCCATGGTTTTATGAATAGTTCTGAAAGTCACTTCAGTTTCCACTGAAATTAGTCCACAGAGGTGGGTGTAATGCCAGTGGGGACACATCCCACCACTGTTACACAAACAACTGTTCCACATTGGCCTTATACTTTCAAAACTATTGTCTCAGCCTTATTTCTAACTCCACTGCTTCAGGGTTAACTATTCTCTCAGCCCTATTTCTAACTCCACTGCTCCAGGGTTAACTGGGCCAGAACTTACCCTCCTGCTCAGATAGTGCTGGTGTGAATTTTTTGGCAATAAAGACTAGAGAAAGTAAAGGCCTCTTAGTCTTAATTCATATACATTTGGGCAGAGGAGCAACTTGGTGTTCAGATAAACACTAAGAGTGAAATCAGAGTTTTGGTCTTAGACTTTAACAAAGCATTTGCAAACAGAGATGAAAAAAGAGTAAGGTGAATATCGTTTTTATGCAGGTTCATATTTGATGTCAATTAATGTTTCTTTTTCCAGATTTGTAATGGCCCCTTAATTGATGCAGCCGCTCAAGGGACAATAAAGTATCCATTTGCTTTTCCTCATTAAAAGAATTCTACTGGATTGCAAATGTGACTTTTTGGCCTAATTATGAACAATAAAATTGACTAATTTAGCTCCGCATCTGTCACTGGCTTTCTTTGTTGCATTTCCTGTAATTTAAATATTCATAAATTGAATTCATTTTTCATATATCTCATCTTGTCACATGGGTTGCCTTGAGTTACTCAGGTGTCATCAGTGATCACACTGCTTTGTATTTTGTTTTACACAGCAGAAAGTGTACTTTAAACTGTGATAAACATAATGAAAAGTGTTTACCTGGGCAACAAGAATTCAGTCATATTGGTATATAATTCCATTTGACTTTAATGTGATGACTCCAGCTTTACATTAAAATAACCCAAATCAGGATCTGAACCTTTTCACCCAGCTGTAGCATGTGTTACCTCAGAAAACTGCATGCAGCTATAGAAGGAGAAGCTGAATGTCACAAGTCTCTATACTGTCCTCTTTCTTGTATTCCTACTAGGAACAAACATCTGTTTCACTTCACACTTTTATATAACTGTATATTTAAGCACTGGAGTTAAATCGACAAGCAGAAGTTGAATTTGGAATGTGTTCTATGGGCTCATTAACCCTTTCGAAAGTGATCCATATAACCAAGGACTTGCCACACATTAAAAAAGAGACAGAACATCAGATCATATCCTCTGGACGCAGAGTGTATAACAGTGTATGCAGCCAGAGTCAAATCCCAAACAAAACTAGTCTGAATTGCAAAATAAGAAGTTCATTTGCCCAACAATCACTATAATTATATGACTGAATATTGATAAAACAAAGGTTATTACTTGAGTCATCATGCTATATCCTCAGGGCACAGATGTCAGCTAAAGGTGTATGCTTGACATCTTGACATGAGCTGGTTAAATTAGAGTCACTCACTAGCTAATTTGAATGTACCAGGGCACAGAAGTCAGTTTTCACAGTGTGCTTAGACTTATTTTCTATTTACAAGTTACTGCTGGAGCATCTTTTCCCTTTGATTTATTGCCCTGATTTCTAGCTTTTACAGTCTCCCTTCCATAAATGACCTCATTTGGTTTTACATAACCCCAGAAATGTGTGCGGTGAATCAGTTGCCAGAACTGGGACCAGCACTGAGCCCTTACAAAGAACTGCAGTGCAACGTTACACAAGCAGAGAGTATGTAATATGCTGTGTTAACTGCTACCATTTTAACAATTAAACAGATTCGTTGTTTTATTGAACTGAGAACATCAAACTTATTTGACAGAATGGAAATAAATTATACAAAATATGAGGGATTTGTTGCCTGGGAGTGAAGTCAAAAGCTTTTTGGGCTCTGGCTGGTTAGTACCACCTGTCATATGCCTTTTATTTCTCTGACATGCATAGTCATACCACAAAATGTTACAGACTTGAACTTCATTTTTTCTCAGACATTACATAGATTATATGTATAGTCCAGCAGAGGATTTAGGCAGGAGAAAGGTGATGTTTGACTTGAGTGTGGTTTATGATTCTTCTGGTGCAAGATCTCCATCACGGGGTGTTGTTTACATTATCCATCGGCACAGAAATATAACTGCTCTGTAGCACTGTTCTTTTATTTCCTCTTCACACAAGTTTGGTGTTTGGAATAGATAGGAGAGTGATTCAGGAGTGATATATAAACAGAAGGACATAATACATAAGTGCAAAATGGATAGAAGTACCTATAGGAGTTTGTCTTTGCTGGCCAACAGTGTGCAGAGAAAGAGATTTTCCAATGGCACAGCAATTATAAAGCTAGGAGAAAAAAAAGTCTAATTTTTTCAGGGTTGTAGGTTGTAGCCATGTTGGTCTAAGGACATAGGCAAACAAGGTTCTTTGGTTGAATCTGATATCTGATATGTTTTATTTTAACAAATGCAACCCATACTAGAAGGAGACCCTATTCTTAAAGAGATCTTCCCAGAACCACCCATCCTATCCTTCAAACAAGCACCAAACCTTGCTAATCTCATCACCAGAAGCAAACTTCCTGCAGCCCAAAACACACTGAATGGATCCAGGCGATGGCATGACAAGAAATGCAAAACCTGCCAACACATCTCCACCATCGCCACAATTACTACACCCCACAACAGAGCCATCAGCATTCCTGGAACTTACAGCTGCACCTCCAGCAATGTAATATATCTCATCCAATTTACCAGGTGTCCTGATGGAAAATACGTAGGAGAGACCAAACAACAACTGCACACCAGGATGAACGCACACTGGAAATCTATTAAAGGCAAGAATACCCAATTACCAGTGGGGGCATATTTCTCATGAGAAAACCACTCTCTCTCCAATCACTCAGTTCTAACCCTCAAAGGGAACTTACAAAACACTTTTCACAGATGAGCCCAACTACTTCACTTCATTAACCTCCTGGATACAAAAAATCATGGACTAAATATAGACATTGGATTTATGACACGTTATAACCTGCCTGACATCTGACTCCCCAGGTACCTCTCCACCATTTACCTGCTACATTCATCCACCTTCTCCCCCCCCCCCCCCCCCCCCCCCCCCCCCCTCTTACGCCCTGCCTCCATCTTCACTGACTGCCTATCTTGTATGCATAACAGCCCAGCCTCTGGCTTCTTTACTTTTCATTCCATCCAACAAGAGCACACACCAACTGCAGATGCTTCCTCAGCCTGATGAAGGGTTTCTAAACCTGAAAGCTTGCTAAGAAAAATATGTTTAACTATTGAATTTGGTCTAATAAAAGATATCAGATTCACGCAAAGAACCTTGTCTGCCTAATTTACTGTGAGAAATCCAAGTGCCCTAATAATATTCAGGGTAGCTTCAAAATATTCCCTTTGAATTCAAGAGCTCACATTCAGATTGCTATATACAAAACAACTGCAGTTATTTTTTCACTTGCTGATACATATTGGGGTTCAGTACTTCATACACATTACAGGCTTAATCCTGTAAGGTGCCAACCCTCTTCAACTTCGACTGATGTAAGTGTGAGTTAAAGAAATTCAGCCCCTCACAGGATGAGATCCTATCTGGGTTTCCAGCGGAAAGCTTAGCAATGTACTAGATGGAACAAGAAACAGATAGTTCATTTTTCCAGGGATGTAGCCACTCATTTGATTTGAATCTTCTCTCATTTACACCTGCTTTGTACTGTTATCTTGCCACTGGCTTCAGAGTTACTCCTTCACAATTTACACCACCGTGGGTACGTCTACACATGTATTTGATCCAGGATCAGTTTACTTGTGAGTACACTACTCACAAGTAAATGTTCCTGGGCAGGCATCTACACATGCAAGGAAGCAGAAGCAGATTTGCTGCTAATGGCAACATATTGCTTCCACTTCATGGGGTCCTGCAATGGGCCCCTGCCATCACCAGGGGGAGCTTTAGACACCGGAGCACCAGACCAGGAGACAGATGTCTCCTGGCCTGGGCTGGGACACTGCACCCTGCCCTTGGGAAGCTGCCTGCTGCTGGGGGAGGGAGCTTCTGGCCCTGGCTCCCTGATTGGGGCAGGGGACTTGGAAGGAGCTTCAGGGGAGGGGCAAGTCTGAGCCCCCTGCCCCATCCACTGGTGGGGCAGCCAGCAGCTATCTTACTGCTAGCTGCCCCACCAGCAGATTGGGGTAGGGAGCTGGGACCTATGCCACTCCTGCAGCTCTTTCCAAACCCTATGCCGTGATCATGCAATCATGGTGCAGCAGTTAGGGACCCTGTTCCCAACTCAGCTCCGTTAGTGTGGAGCTGGGTGAGAAACAGGCTGGGGAGCTTGTTTCCTGGTCTGGTTTGTGGGTGAGGAGCTGGGCAGTGAACAGGCTCCCCAGCCCCTGCCAACAGAGAGCTCCCAGCTCCAGCTCCGCGATCCCCAATTGCGATCTCAGAGTGGGGGGTTTGGAGCATCCTGCTGCTGGGGCAGGGGAATATAGTCCCTTCCCATGCTCCAGTGGTGGAGCCTCCCCCAGCAGCAGGCAGCTCCTGGGGGCAGGGAGCAATCTCTTGCCCCCTGGTGGCCGGCTGACTGGGAGCAGATTTGCTCCCAGTCCGGCATCTACATGAGCACTACTGAACTATTACTAATCATGAGTAAATTTGCTACTTGCATTTGTAGATAGCAAATTGACTTGCAATTAGTGAGGTGCTGCACAGTAAGCATGTGCACCTGTAGAATCACATGCTTACTGTCCAGCAAACTATGCTAGTTCTCAGTAAAGCACCTTGTGTAGATGTAGCCACTGAGTTATGCAAAATATGTGAAGGATTTTCTCCCTGGGTGTGAAGTTAAAAGCATTTTGGGTGAAGACTGCTTTGTAGCAGCCATCATCAGACTTAGAAAAGGGATAGGGGGAAAAAGGTTTGTTTACAAACTAGCATATATTTGCTAATCTTTTTTTTTTAAAAAAATGAAGGAGGACTATGCTATAAAAATCATCTTATTGGAAAGGATGTAGATTCAGCAACAAATTAATGAAGGTTTTCCTGAACATGGAAATTGGAGAAATCATTATGATATATATTTTATCTAAGCAGTATTAATTCAGCAAACAACATTGTAAAAACAAAGATAATGAACTCTAGCTTGCAACTAGGGAAACACCATTTTGCCACCTAGTGGCTAACTCTATTTTTTCACTTGAAGTTCTGTGGTTAATTTTCAACCTTTTAGTGGAAACAGACGTTGCCTGATGTCTCATTTGTGCCACCATACTTGTTTTTTATGGTGGGAAAAATGCTGGAGAAATAGGCTTCTACACTAGGGCTGTGCGAAATTTCGCCGACTGTTTTGTTTTGAAGCTGTTTTGACGTGTTTCAAGCTCGAAACAGTGACATCGAAATGAAACAAAAAGCTTCAAAACAGCTTTGAAATATGAGGGCACTCAAAACATTTTGAAAATTTCAAAATGTTTCAAGTTTCGAAGCCGCCCAGTGGCAGGAGGCAGGGGAGAGCCAGGGCTGTGCTCTTAGCGATTCCATAGCCCCATGGAGTTCAGCCCGGTGGGAGGAGGCAGAGGACAACCCTGGCTCTCCCCACATCCCATCACCGGGCTGCACTCCATGGGGCTGGCGGAGCCAATCAGTGCACAGCCCTGGCTCTGCCCACCTCCCACCGCCAAGCTGAACTCTGAGTGGCTTTGCAGCCCGGCAGTGGAAGGTGGGCAGATGCAGGGCTGCAGTCTGATCAAATTGGTCCCTGATTCAATTCGGTGGCGATTCAGCCCAATTCAGTGACCAAATCTCTGAATCTGAATCAAATCAGAGGACCCTTTATTCTCTCCAAATTGAATCAGAACCCTTCAAATTGATTTGGAGAGATTCAGAAAGATTCGGTGATGTGGACATAGACACAGCTTTAAATGTTTTTTCTACATACCTCTAGGTAGCAGGTGGCTTGTGAATGCTGTGATGCTGAGATGCATTTCCTAGTAGCAGACACTCATCATCGCCCAGAAGCCAGCAGAGTTTCTGTGTAATACATTCCTCTGAGCCTCTGGAGGTAGAAAGCATGCTTCTCAGACCCCTGGAAGCATACCTGTTATAGCTCCTTAACTCTCCACATCTCACCACTGTACCTATACCTGAGGATTGCCCTGGAGTCTCACACCTGCCCCTGAGAACTAAGAAAATCCAGATGCCAGAAAGGTTTTTCAGTTCTCATGGACCAGAATATTGATATTGTGCAAACAATTTGG
>NW_005842201.1:531631-533458 GCF_000455745.1 Alligator sinensis | reverse complement strand
TTCCTGCTGTAGCAGTGGCTGGTGACTTAGGGAGCAAGGCAACTTATGAAGTGAGGACCAGAAGACAGAAATGACACTAGCTCTGCTATGGTCTTGAAATCACAACTGACCACTTACGTCAGATCACCGAGGCTATTTCCTTGGTGACAGCTGCGGTCTCAGGGCAACACACCATAGTGACACATACACAAACTGGTAGGCAGAAAGCAGGGGTGGTGGATATCATACAGGCCGTTCATACAGGACACCAGTAACTGGGGCAGAGACAACAAAGCAGCCAGAACATATCCTTTCACCTCCAATAGAATAACCTCTCCTCCCCTTCCTACCATAAGGTATCCTCATTCCCTGCCTGTCCAATATACCCTTGTGTCTTCTCATTTCCCCAACCATAGTCTGTTACACACCTTGCCTACTGCCCAGCCCTCCTACCTTCTGTTCTGCTGTCTTCATCCCTGCTCACATTTTTCCAGTAGGTTTCTATTGTTATGCACCCCTGCGTCTCTTAAGCATATACCCCATTTGCTCATAGCTACTTACAATTCCAGTTGGCCTCTAAAGTGCAGTCTATCAACCTTACCTTTCCACTCCACAGGTCCCAGATTCCCATCATGCCCTACAGCTCCCAGTGGGGTCTATATTCCTGCATGATATATGTAAGGGAGAGACATTTCATAAGTCCTATTTCAAATGAGTCTGCTTGCCTTTTGTAAAATTCCTCAGCAAAGGCAACTTTTTTTGGAGGAGTGTAGCAGAAAGCCAATAATGGCAGTTTTCAAAAAGGCAAATGATAGATTTTTTTTGTGGTGACTTGTTCCTAATCCCTTTCTTCTGTACTATCTTCCAGTAAGTTCTGTTGCTTGTGGACAGATAGATAATGGATCTCTTACATGGAAAAAAAAATAATTTCAATAAGACTAGGGAATCTACAATACTAACAAAGTTACTATACTTTACAGGTATCTTTCTAGTCCTGTCAGCTGTCTAGGGAAAAATCTCTCTCTACCCTCCACACTTTAAGAAGCATAATGTTACACGTGTAGAACTGTCTGAGAATTCTTAATATACTGGCTTTATGAAATGTCAGCTTAAAAATGCTGAGCATCAAAGAATACTATGGAACACTAGCTATGCTGCATATAAAAAAGCATTCATAAGACCAAAAATTTGATTGGTCAGTCAAAATTTCAAGCCATGGCAATATTAGACACTGCATCTCCCTGGTATCATTGTTCAGACTGAAATATAGATACTAATCATATTATTATTATTATTATTATTATTATTAATTGTATCATATAATACATTCTGATAGCACCTATCAACTTGACACCTAAACAGGAAGTAAAGTGATGTTTTAGCATCGTACATATTTGAACAATTCAGCATTTATATTTGCTTTTGAGTGATTAAAAATTTGATAGATCAAGACATCAGGACTGCTGAAGTACAATGCCAGGAGAATAAACCTTCTCTGAGATGCACATTGAGGCTAACATTTTACCCATTGCATAACATGATACCTAGTTTCTGTGCGGGCCGACTCCCGATCCCGCCTGGATCGCCATGTGCGAACTCTCTCCCGATCCCATCTGGGTCACCATGTGCAAGCCAGGGTGAGCCGGGGGCCCGTCTTTGTGTGTACACAGGCTGTGGCTGGTAGCCCGGGTACACGGGGTTGGAAAATACCACGGTGCAGTATGGCACGCTCGAGCTAGAATCAGTCACGGAGGCGTAATGGTTGATTGAAAAGATTATTTACTTACACCCAAGGTGGTCACGGTGTAGGCTGGTCAGCTTTCCAGGCTCAGCTCCGCTTGAGTTCTC
>NW_005842201.1:515113-531583 GCF_000455745.1 Alligator sinensis | reverse complement strand
CTAGAGGTTAGTTGCCTCGGAGTCGTTAAGGCTCTGAGGGGACGGTAAATAAGTCCCGCGGAGTTGCTGAAGCTCCATGGGTTCGACAAATTAAACCTCTGTTGCCCTCTTAAGGAAAAAGCTAGGTTCATATGGATCAGCAGCGCTTAGAGATCCTCACGCTCCTTTCCCGAACTCCACGTGCTTTCTCTCTCTCTGATTTGGGCGGAAACTACCCAAGCCTTTTGTACGGCTAGCAAGCCAATAGCTAGCCGCCACGTGTGCTTACATTAAGACTGGCCAATAATGTGGCACGAATCCTAATACAAATGGCAGTGACTCCTTGCATTGCGCATTGCTATAATGCAAAAGAAATGCACTATGCAAAGAAAGCTACAGAACTGGTGGGAAAAGCTCCTGGACGCGGGTTCTCTGTTGCAGCAGAACACTCCACCATGCAAAAGAGCTGCAATTTGGCAGAAACATGATTTAGCGATGCTGAAGCACACACAAACAAAAAAACCACAACTTTGGGTTGTGACAGTTTCCAGAGGTCTTTGGGCATGGTGTGGACAAGGGATGTTTGGAGATGAAGAACAGCATTGGAGTATCCATTCCCTTGCAGAACCATGCTTTGCCCTCCATGCCCTCACACCCCTGACTGAAGTCAACAGCAGTTTGTTACAGTGTTGTGCCTTGGGCCAAGCAGCAGAAAGCTTTAATTTGGGACTTCTGTTTGGATGAGGAATTGTTGACCCTGCCTATGTTACCATTTGCAAAGTACAGCTTCTCTGAAGCAGAAAGCAGACAGTTCCCTTTGTCTATTTAGCTCTACAACCAAATGTGGGACCTTGTTTTCAAGGCCCTCCCATATTGCTTCTTTCCACTTATACATATAACATTAAACTTAGCTTCATGTGGAATCTCTAAGAAATCCCATAGCCTTGCATTGCTTAGTTTATAAACATGTGGCTGGCTACATAAACTGGGAACAGCCTCAATACCCCTTTAACAACTCTCTGGATGATACTTGTGTTTATTTCCCCCTTTTAATAGAATATTTGTCCTAACTTGACCTTTAAAGAGCAGCCCATTATAACATCTTAAACATAGTTCTGTAAATAAAACCTTTCTACGTCACTCCCTCTACTAATTCATCCGAGGGCACCTCAAAAAAATAAAATAATACACAAAATAACCCCTGCAAACTCACATCACATTTGGGATTTTGAGACCAGATGTTGCATAGACCTCAAATTTAAGCATGCCCTGGCCTTGCCTCTATCTGTGGTAGTGTTACTGTGTAACCATAAGGAAGTCTGTGTAAGTTAATAGTGGTGTACATGCTCAGTCAAGTGGAGAGCTAGCAGGTTCACATCCAGTTAACCTCTTGAACCAGTGGACATAGTGACATAGTTTCTCTGTTGGGAGCATATGCCAGTGTTGCCAGGTGTACAATAATTATCATATCTGTAGGATAAATTCAACCCTTACACAATTTACAATTAGTAATAGTAAAAGTGTTAAAATATATGATTATTTTGAGGCAGCTAATTGATGCAACATATGCAAAACCCAAGTCAGTTTCAGCGAGTCTTAACCTTACTTTTGGGATTGCTGTCAGCACTTTCTTATGACTACTTGCCTCAAAATAAAGAAATGCTTCAGCTTTGATGACCCAGTTCTCATTCACTCACTGGAGACTTATAGAGAGCAATATAAAGTAAATCAGAAAAAGACTTATTTGCACACACATTTGCATATTTTCAGTGTACAATAGTTTTTCAGCAAATACAATAATTTTGAGCTTCCAAAATGATAAATTCATATCTAAGACCTGGCAATGCTGGCATGCACAGATAGGTTTAGCTGTATAACAAGTGTTTGTGCCAAATCTGAGAAGGTAATTAAAAACTTACCTGAGGCAATTAATCATCTGAGTGGATAGAGGGCTGAGTGACAAGTGATTGATGGCACCTCTGTGGGAATGACAGACTGAGAGAAAGATTGACAGAGGTGGCATGAGTGAAAAGTTTAACAGAGGGTTGCACACGAAGCTTAGTGTGTGACAGCTGTTGCATGGGAGAGAGTTGCGAGTGTGTGAGGAGGCACCATAGTGGTTATGTAAGTAGTATTTAAGGTGATTGTAAGCCAGTGAGTAGGTCCATCTAGCTGTATGGATCAGTGCGTGATTGAGGAGAGACTTCTTGAGCTAAGTCCTGAGTCCAGCATAGGAGACCACCAAGATCACCTGGAAAGGTAAAGTATTACCCACCTTGAATTTGGGGCTCTGA
Source organism: Alligator sinensis (assembly GCF_000455745.1). Classification (NCBI taxonomy): domain Eukaryota; kingdom Metazoa; phylum Chordata; order Crocodylia; family Alligatoridae; genus Alligator; species Alligator sinensis. The sequence goes on along the minus strand of NW_005842201.1, from coordinate 529,310 downwards.
GTTCCTGAGGAGGTAGAAAAGCTGGAAGCTCCAAAAGGGAAAATGGAGCGATGTATATACAGGGTCTTCATAAAGTCCTTGTGCACTTTAAACTTTAATAACTTAGGTTGTACACAAGGACTTTATGAAGACCCTTATATCCCTATAACTTGGTACGTCTTGTTGTTTTAACCCTGCCTTTTACAATATAGTCTTGTTGTCTGAATTCATCTAAGTCTCTTGTGTGTTTCCTAATTAATATAATTGTGTTAAGTGGGACCAGGCCTCAGGTCAATACTTAATGAGAGTGCTTCCAAAGTCCACCTTTATGACTGTGATTTTGCAGTGATGATTAACAACCCACAGTTTTGGTTAATTAAGAGAACCACGGTTCAACAGTTGGCTATATGACAGGTTGAGAAAAGTTAAGAAAATTGTCAGTTGGACAACAGGGAAATTTTGTAAACATCATAGTGTTAAAATGCATTTTCTGATTTTTTTTCTCTACTAATTTCCCCCAAAAAACTCTACACAAGAACGAGTTACAGAATATGTGAAGTCTTACCAGGATCAGCTTCTTTCTGTGGAAGTTGGGAAAGAGTGTTTTCAGAGTTAAGCTCACAACTGGAAGCTTACTTCAACTTTACCTTGAGAGCAGGGATGCCAAAGATATGGACAGCAGTGTAATTTCAGCCAGCCTGCAGGACTCCCGGAAAATCTGAAAATCTGGGGGCAGGACAGGGCTAAATCTAGGATGTGAAAGACAGAAGATGCATTTTGGTTGGAAGAGAGGGGGCAGGAAAGAACAATGGCTGCATTATTCCATGTATCACCACTGCTACTGCTCACTCTGCCACTGGGAGTGGATCTGGATGTGACCCATGAGGATCCCTACTGTCCAGATCCAGCCCAGGGGGCTGGCAAGTTTAACAGCCTGTAACACAGGCTGTCCCTTTAAAGCAGAATGAACCCAGCAAGGGAGCACTGCAGGCCAGGTGGGGTGCAGGAGCTGCAGGTCCACATGGCTACAGGGCAATTAAGCCAATTAGTAAGTACCTGCAGGCAGCCCAGGCAGTCTGCTGACAGCAAGGGGGAAGGGCCCTGGGAGAATATAAACCTGAGGCTTGGTATAGCAGGCTAGTTTCTCCCTGGCAGCTGTAAGGGAAGGAGCTCCTGCCCAGGAGAGCTACCTGGGGATGCCAGGCTTCCTGCTATGTTGCCTGCAGGAACAGTGAAGATCAGGGAATTCACATGGAGCTCAGAGCTGGAAGATATACTAGCTGGGAGATGAGGAAAGTTTTCCCTTTTAAAGGGGAAGAGGACTGTTTCCCCTTTGTGTTTCTGTTATAGCCCAGAGGCTTATGTCAATGTTGTATTTATAGTGGTGGTTTGGGATGGGACTAGGGGTTGTATACAGAAGTCCCATTAGTGTCTGAGGGGCATGTGGTTACCATGACTGTTGAGCCCGGAGAGGGGCAGAGTTTCAGGCCACAGGGCCAGACAGGGGCCTGGTGCCCAAGAGCGGTGCAGCCACACAGGGCCTGGCAGATAGGGGCCAGGGGCCCAGTATCTGAAAGGGCTAACCAGAGTTAGTGCTTCAAAGCCAAGTGTAATACACTGGGCCCTGGCTAGAAGGCCTAGCTAGACTAAAGAGGAGAAGGCCAAAGCCTCAAGAGGAAAACAACAATACGATAACACCCATGAGGCATAGGGCCTAGTGTAGGAGAGGAGTGGAGTCATGCAATTCGTCGTCAAGGCTGTAGGTACCCTGCAGGGCACAGTTGACCAGAGATGCCCAGCAAGGGGCCTGGGAGCAGTAGAGACAAGTGGGATGCTGAGGAACCCCATTGGGGGGTCCAGTTGGATTGAAGCCACATTAAGTCCTGTGGGCAGCTTTATTATTATTATTATTATTATTACTATTATTTGTATTATTATTATTATTATATTTCCATCAATGCGTAGTGAGTAAGAAGGGAAGGTACCTTAGTGGGGGGACTGGGGAATGGTTGTGTGGCCACCAGGGGGTGTCACAGCCATCCCTGGTACCCCAATGTGTGACACAGCCCTACTCTAGAACTATTACCAGAGAACTTGTAGAGATTGGGTGAGGTCCCTGATGACTAGAAAAGGGAAAATACTGTGCCCATCTTTAAGAAAGATAATCCTATCTTTTTAGTATGAATAATCATCATCACCACCACTTTCTAAATAGAATAAGCAAATAAAATTTGAAAGGCTGATTTTAAAGAATGCATAGATAATCACAAAAAGTTATTTGACTGGTGGGTAACAAGAAGGGTTTCTACAAGTTTGTTAGTAACAAGAGGAAGGTCAGGGAAAGTATGGTCCCTGTAATTTTCTGTGTGTATCTTTAGCATACCTAGATTTTATGACATGGGCTGTGCTGTCTTCTGTCTTACAGATCGACAGTTTTTCCTCAAGCTGAACTACCAGAATCACCAAAACTTCTCACCTGCTACAACTTTGAGAACACTAAGTATTATCAGGGGATGTTAATGTCCAGCTCAGTGGTGTGTGGTCGTCCCAGCACTTGGCGTGTACATATGGGGCTCTGCCTCCCCTATACCCCGCCTAGCACCAACCCGATGGTTTAACATGAAATGTGCCTCCTCTGGCTTTTACTATTCTTCTGTGGTATGGTCAGAGGTATTTTACTTTTTATATCCTGTCTTACTTCCTGACACAGTCCCATTCACAGTAATCCCACAATAAGGAGGATTGGAGATGCAGCTGCCCCAACTCCTGCTCTTTACTCAGTTTTTTTTCACCAGTCTTTTGTTTCGTTTTGTCTTTCATGTCCAGTGGAACTCCAGCCTGATTTGCTGCCACTCAGATCCCACCAGCCTCGCTCAGGTGAGTTGTATGACTCTTCTGAGTGATGTCTCAGTGCCAGCCTTTCTGTCTCAGGTCGCCACCAATTGCCCCTTCCAGGACACGAATTCTCCCCACATTGTTCTGGCTACTACCAGGAAACTGCTTCCTGTTCTGGGGTGGGAACGATGCATTGTGGCTTAAAATTTCCTGCTGGAGCTGAGCCAGCTAATTGGCATTGGCACATGCACACAAAGTGTGCCCATGCTGGAGGCGGTCTTTCCTTGATTTCCAGTGCTCACACCAGTGCTGACTGCAGCAGGGCTCACAGTTTCACTTCCAGTAAGTCTGGAAGCATTGCAGCCATGCCGGCCCTGCTACAGTCTCTTACTGAATGGGAGTGGCAATGTAGTGACAGAGGATGTGGAAAAGGCTGAAGTACTCAATGCATTTTTTAGCTCAGTCTTCAGAGGTAAGGTCAGCTCCCAGACTACTGCACTGGCCAGCACAGTTTGGGGAGAAGGTAAAAGAACAGGTTGTGTGGACTATTTAGAAAAGCTGGACATACACAAGTCCATTGGGCCAGATACAATGCATCCGAGGGTGCCGAGGAAGTTGGCTGCTGTGATTGAAGAGTCACTGGCTTTTATGTTTGATAACTCATGGTGCTTAGGGGAGGTCCTGGATGATTGGAAAAAGGCAGACATAGTGTCCATCTTTAAAATGGGGAAGAAGGAGGATCCAGGAAACTACAGACCAGTCAGCCTTACCTCAGTCCCTGGAAAAAATCATGGAGCAGGTCCTCAAGGAATCCATCTTGAAGCACCTGGAAGAGAAGGTAATTAGGAACAGTCAGCATGGATTCACCGAGGGCAAGTCATGCCTGACCAACCTGGTCACCTTCAGTGATGAGATAACTAGCTCTGTGGATATGGGGAAAGCAGTGGACATAATATATCCTGACATTAACAAGTCTTTTAATATCGTCTCTCACAGCATTCTTACAAGCAAGCTGAGGAAGTATGGGTTGGATGAATGGACTGTAAAGTGGATAGAAAGCTCCTGGGATTGTTGGGCTCCATGGGTAGTAATCAATGGTTCAATGTCTAGTTGGCAGCCAGTATCAAGTAGAGTACCCCAGGAGTCGGTCCTGGGGCCAGTTTTGTTCAATATCTTCATTAACAATTTGGAAGATGGGATTGATTGTGCCCTTAGCAAGTCTGTGGATGACAGCAAGCTGCAAGGTATAGTAGATGCACTGGATGGTATGGCTCGGGTTCAGAGTTCACCTATACAAATTGGAGGATTGTGCTAAAAGAAATCTTATGAGGTTTAACAAGGAGAAGTGCTAAGTCCTGCACTTAGGACAGAAGAATCCAATGTACCAGGACAGGCTGGGGACTGACTAAGTAAGCATCAGTTCTACAGAAAAGGACCTGGGGGTTACAGTGGACAATACGCTGGATATGAGTCAGTAGTGTGCCCTTGTTGCCAAGAAGGCTAACAGCATATTGGGCTGCACTAGTAGGAGTGTTGCCAGCAGCATGAAGGAAATAATTATTCTTCACATATAATTATCTACATCTGGACGCAGTACTCCAGATGTGGCCTCACCAGTGCATAACAATTATGCACGAAGTGCATAATTATAATAATGTGGAGAATGTGAATAATAATAATGTGGAAATTATGATAAATATAATAATCTGGAGTATGGTGTCCACTTTTGGGCTCCCCACTATAGAAAGGATGTGGACAATTGGAGAAAGTCAAGCAGAGAGCATCAAAAATATTTAGGGGGCTGGGACACATGAATTATGAGGAGAGGCTGAGTGAACTGGGTTTAATTAGTTTGGAGAAGAGAAGACTGAGAGGTGATTTGATAGCAGCCTTTAAATACCTGAAGGGGGGTTCCAAAGAGGAGGGAGCTGGACTGTTCTCAGACAGAACAAAGAGCAATGGTCACAAGTTGCAGCAAGAGAAGTTTAGGTTGGATATTAGTGTAAAACCCACACATACTTGGCTTGTGTATGGTAAAGTGTATGCTTTTGGTTGTTGTGTATTGTGGTTTGTATGTGTGTGTGTGCATGTGCTTTGGTTTGTTTTTGTTTTTTTATGTGGGCAAGATAGCCCCTGTTCTGGCCATGTGCTCTGTATGTGAAAAGCTGGGGCGTGTATCTGAGCAAAAGATGCAAAATGCTCTGGGCCCGTGGGTCAGAGGAAGCAGAAGATTCTCCAGGTATATTGAGTAAAACAGAGGCTGGAGCATGACACTCCCTTATTGGACAAGGCTTCGGTGATGTCCCACCAGGTATATAAGAACAACTCAACTAACGTTTTCTTTTTCTCCTGGGACTGCTAAGAGCTGCACAGCTGAATTGGGAGCCAGAAAAACTGCTTCCTATTGGTGGGGGGGGAGTGTCTTCTTTTCCCCCTCTCCCCCTGCTTTCATTGGAGATGTGAGCAAAAGCTATGTGAAGGGAATGCCTCAGGTATAGAAAGAGAAAGTCTGTCTTGGAGTTTGAGACCCCTATTTCCTCCCTCTTTCTCCCCCCCCACCCCTCTTTTTTTTTTTAGTAGGATAATACCATGGGAGTATTAATCCCTGGAGCAAACTAATCATGGAAATAGAATCCTGTACCTGTCCTGGTAGTCTTTCTGGCAGTTTTGGCCACACAGGCCTTGATTGGGCAATACCATGCGGGTATTACTCCCTGCAGCAGAGTAACCAGGAATGAAGTCCTGGCAGCTACTGGCCACATGGGCCTGGCCCCCTCTGCTTTGTAACTGTAGTGTCTCAGCATAGTGGTATATCTGAGACTGGATGCCCAGGCTGCAGCCATAGGCCTGGGCCCTCTTAGCTATTTCACAGCTACTGCACTTCCACCTAGCTGTGTGGCTGAACCCCAGCCATATGTTTGCCTGGCAGATTTGCACCAGAGTGAAGCCTGGCATGGCTTGAGCCAGGGTGAGACATGGCACTTCTTGTTGTTGATCCAGACCTCAGTGCACTATAGGCCTGGCCGGCTTTTGCTGCTCAGTTCAGGCCCAGTGAGATAGGCCTAGGCTTCTTATGCCTTTCGTAGTTTATGTCCCAACCAAGTGGTGTGGTTGGGTGCTAGTTGTAGTCAGGTCCAAGCCAAGATAGGCCTGACCTTTCCTTTGAGTTATTTTGTAGTTTTCTGCCTAGCAGAGCTGGGATTGGGACTAGAAATTTTGGGGTGCAGTATGCTGATGAAAGCCACAGTTAACCCCTCAAAGCCACCACATGGAAGTTGAGGTCAGCGCTCTACCTCTTCTCCAGGAACAATGTATCTCCTTGCAACACAGAAGGACCCACACTCTTGAGCAGCTCCCCACAGTGCAGTGAACCTAAAGAGCAGCTCATAGGACTCTGGTGTGAGCCCCTCTCTAGCCCATTGTTGATGGGCAGGTATAGGGGTGCAGGCCCCTGGAGTTACCCTTTGGGGAGCCACTAGCTCCAGACTGTCTGGGCATGGGTGAAGCCTCCCCAAGCTACAGACTTTGCTTTGTAGTTAATATGTTTTTAAATTATATTTAGTGTTTTCTTTTGGTTTTTTTAAATTTTTATTCTTTATAATAAATTTGTTTTTGTGTTTACACGGCTTGCAAGGAGAGGGTCTTGTTTATATGGAATACCCCAGCAAATTTAGTGTTCCCAGACTTCTGGGTGTGGGCTCAAGTCAATGGCATAATTTATGGGGTACCCTAAAATGTGAAGTCAGCCCTTCTTGCTGCCAACTGGTGCCCAGCAGAAGGGTTACATGAGGAGAAACTTCCTCACTAGGAGGGTTGTGAAGCATTGGAACAAGCTACCTAGAGAGGTGGTAGAATCTCCATCCTTGGAGGTTTTAAGCCCTGCCTCAACAAAGTCCTGGATGCATAGGTGATGCAAAGGGAGAGCACGGAGGGGCATGTGCTCCACCCTGAGATTGGCCCTTGCTGCCTGGGGAGTGGGGATGCCGAGTGAAGTGCTGGCTGATGTCCCCCCGGAGATTAGTGCCAGCTGGCACTGAGAAGCACTGGTGGCACTGAGAGCAGTTTTTCCACCAGCACTGCGATTGGCTGCTGTGGGGACCCTACCCCTGGTCAGTGATCAGCCACTGGTGCCCCCACCCCCAGACTCTGGAGGCACCAGTTGCCCATGCCTGGCTGGAATGGTCTAGTTGAAGATGGTCCTACTTTGAGCAGAGAGTTAGACTAGTTGACTTCCTGAGGTTCCTTCTAACCCTGATTTTCCATGATTCTGCAGTGGAATTTTTGTTTTGACAAAAATAGAAGTTTTAAAGCAGCATGGATAGTGCTTAAAAAGTGTATGGAGAGATAGGACAAGTATAAGGCTTTTCCATTCCTTACAAATATGACATAGGCATAGACATGGTATAGACAGAGTTTCTCTAGAAAGAACTAGGTTAGTACAGGGTATGTCCAACAAACTTTTAATATGCTTTGTGTTCTATAAGCTTTACTGTGAGACGGGGACAACTTGAACAAGTTCAAAATTCACTCTGAGTAAAACATCTTCCACTTACCAGATTTAGTTTTGCAAAGAACATGATTAAGTTTACAAACTAGTCAGGAGGGACCAGCAGGCATTGGGGGAGTCCCTGTTCCCTTGAGCACTCCCAGGAGTGACAAGAAATAATGGTCACGAGCTGACAGAGGGTAGATTCAGGCTAGATATCAGGAGGCGCTTCTTCACAGTCAGGGCGACTAGGATCTGGAACCAGCTTCCAAGAGAAGTGGTGCTGGCTCCTACCCTGGAGGTCTTTAAGAGGAGGCTGGATGAACACCTTGCCAGGGTCATTTGACTCCAGTACTCTTTCTTGCCATGGCAGGGGGTCAGACTTGATGATCTGCTCAGGTCCCTTCCGACCCTACAACTATGAAACTATGAAGTATTTAGCTGCAGTTTTGGAGCAAAATTCTTCTCAGGTACTTTTGGTAGTTCATGTCTGCAACACTACCTGGACGTGAGCCATTGCCATCCATATATCATTGCATGTAGCAAAAACAATGCCAAGGGGTTTCTTGGGTCCATATATCTCTACTTTGTTGGGATCAGGACAGGGGCATGAGATTATGCTGAGAAAGTTTCTGTTTCTTGGAAACCCTACATACCTAAACAATCCTGAAGAGTGTCAGCAGATGTATTTGGTGTGGCCTACACTGCAGATGCCTTGGTGTGTGGAAAGATCACACACCCCCAGCTGGTAGATTGCTGGCAAATCTCTTCCACCCAGTGCAGCTATGCTGCCAGTAGAGGGCTTCTGAGAGCTTTGCTTCTGTCATTCACGGGCATAATGTTGTTTTCTGAGTGCTGCTGAGAAGCTAGATTTGTCAAACAGATCTCAGAAAAGGGTTTTTTTTCCCTTACCGTTTAAGCAGCCACCATGCATCCTAGATTTAAAATATCAGTGTTTAAATTAATGTTGCTTTGGTTTTGCATGTATTTGGAGCCCAGTTTTATCCTTTGATTATGTCTCTTCCCATTATTTCATTGTTGCCCCAGATCTGGTGTAATGCATTGTGTAAAAGATGGGTAATATGACCTAATAGATTTTCCCCCCACACTTCACTGTGGTACTACAGAGATTACAAGCACCACACTACATGCATAGAAGCTTTAGTTTTGGCATTTTATTCTAGCACGCAACTTAACACTGGGTGTTCCAGAGCACATTCAATTTCCAAATAAATATTTTCCAGAAAATAAATTAAACCCTTCTCCTTTGCTTCCCATCTGGGATACAGCAATGTTTACAAAATTACTCTGTACACAATACATTTGAATGAATAGATGAGACTTTGCAACTTGAAGTGCATTAGAATATTTGTTTAACAGTACAAATATTAACAGCAGTTATGAAGTTCAGCCTCTGGATCAATCTCAGAGTATCACAGCCAGCCAGCAGAAGCAAGGTTGCAATTGTTGTGTTCAACTTTATAAGATGGAAAAGATTCCAACCATCATATCTCACATACTTAAAGAAGTTAGCTTTTTTTTTTTACTTCCTTTTAATGAATATGCAACAAGGGAGACCTTGAATAGTTTTTTTTATGAAATTACAGTGAAAATTAAATTTCATGCATACATGAGAATTTTAAAAACCAAAATGCTTTAACTTTGAGTCAATGAAGGTGCAATATCTAAAAATATCAATATATAAATATCTCTGCCTCAGCTCTGCTGAGTAGTTTTTAAAAACCCTTAAATGATACTTACTATTCAAGAATTAAAAATTGAAAACCTTTTATAAAATAAAACTATTTATGTGGGCTGACAGCCAGCAGGTCATGCCTGCGTAAAACTCAGTGGATGTGTACAACAGCGGCATCTTCTCATCACAGCAAGTTCCATAACTAATATCTGTCACCTGTGGTTTATTTTTCTTTCTCCTGTAGAACTCCCCCTGTGCTAGGCATTGTAGAATCACACAGAAAAAAACAGCATACCTATTCTCAAGAGAACAGTATACCTATTCTCAAGAGAAGTAGATACCTAAGAAATAGGAAATCTCTTAAAAACTGCGGTGAAAACTCCAGATAAACTTTCATTATCTTTTGGGTTTCATTTTACCAAGATGTAATGATGTGATAAGCATTATGAACCAGCATTATCCTACAGAAGGTAGCGGGTACATTGCTTGTGGAGGTGCTGTTTGCTAGCTTCAGCACTTGGGTGGGTTCCAGCCAATGGTCTTTAGTGTCAAAGTCATTACTATGATTCTTCTATACCTTGTCTTTATCTGAGAGCTAATCAGCCATGATAGTCTGAAATCAGGCAGAAGGCAGGATGGGCAATGCCTTGGAGATGAACTGCTTTAGGGATGCATAAGCTTTCACAGGCAACAGCCAAATTTATCAGATACTGAGTAGGTATTGCATATCTAAACTTATGCCTTTCTGAAGTAGTTAGTTTCTAAAAGTACCATCCTGCCCTATCTGTACTGCAGGTAGACAAGGCCAAAGTGAAGTATGTAAGTGTGCCCGCCTGGTCTCAAGAATATGCTCATGTGCCACTTTGGCACATGTGCCTGGTGTTGGACACTGTGTGAGTTCCGGTGGCCTCTGGAGGGGTCCTCGGTCACCCCGGGGAAAGCCCAGAAAATCTCCTGCCATGACTTTGATTGTACCCTCAGTGGTGGGTTCCCCTGTTGAGGACTCCCTCAGATTGGCCACAACCCTTGGTGGGTATCCCCTTCCATACGCCAACCTCCAGGATGGGCCACTTGGTCTTGGTGCAGCTTGACCTCTGATGCCATCAATCCCCACTCTTCTCGTTAACTGGGCTATAGATGACTTCTCTCCATCACTGTACGCTTGGGACATTTAAGCTGCCCTGGTCTTCTGACATGTCTTTAATGTCTATCCAACTGTTTGGCATGGTTCCTAGGCTGCTCCTGTTCTTGAAGCATTGCCTGTGCTCTGGCACTCACCTCAGGGCCTCTCTGTGCCATCCCTGGCAAAAAAAAAAAAAAAATAAAATAAAAAAAAAGGCAAAAGGACAAACATACAAACGAAAAAAAAAAGGAAACTTTGACAATAGGCTAAAGGGGGAGAGTCGCAGTCCATTCCCACTCACAGACCCAATGTCGGTGGCTCCAGTAGTCCCCCAATGTTGCTTGTGGACCCACGGAGGACCTCTCCTGCACTCCTGACACCTTGTCCCTCATTTTACACCACTGCTTTTTGTGTCCGGTGTGGGACGCACCCTCACCATCTGCTGCCTGCATTGCTTCCCCCGTGTCTTTCCCGGTGCCGGCTTTTATTCCAACCATGCGGTGTCCTGGGATGATGTCCTCCACCTGTGCCGACTCCAGCTGGAAATAAGGGCAGCTCACAAACCTCATGGGCATTTCCTGTTGGCATGGCTCATCCATCTCCCCATGGCCTGAAATTGGTAAGTTTGCCCTGGTTTCAGGGCTTTTCTTGTAGGGGCAGGTCACCCCCATCCCCAGTCCTACTGCAGGGAGTGTCTCCTGTCCCCAGATGCCTGGTACAGTGAGATTGGACAAAAGTTCCCCACTCTGTCTCCTGTCACTTGAGCCCCAGAGAGCCAGCCAGTGTCTGACTTTTGATGTTCATTTGGATTACAGGGATCCAAACTCAATAAATTATTTCTCATTACACTGAATTTGATTTGCACCTGTTTTTTTCTGTGTTAAGTCATTATTGTATCTTGTTCTTTACAAGCCCATAGTTTACTCCATTTCATGGATGGCTGCTACAAGGGCAAAAAAGAAAGAGTTACTTAAACATAGATAATTGCTTTGCTTTTAAGCTGCTATAGTATATTTATGTTATTCCCTGGTGTCATAACCCAATGATTTTAAGTGCCTCGGCACGATGAAATTTTCCAGCCACATAGAGTCTCTATGCACAGCAAAAGTTTTCTGTTGCAATAGAAAACTCCGATGCGAGAGAGTTCCCGCCATTCGTATGCAAATTTGTGTTCTATCATTGGCCGATACTAAATTATTCCTACGTGGCGGCTAGCGACTGGCTCGTTAGCCATATAAAATTCTGTGCGACTTCCGCCCAAGTGGGAGAACTTTGAGCACGCTGCAGAGTGACTTAAGAGAATTCCTGGCTCGTGGCACAGTGAATCGATAGCCTGATCAACTATCGATTTTTCTCCCCGTCGCTGAACGCTATCCCTCGACGTACCCCTTTCCCTGCATGCCTGGTTCATTTACGGATTTGCTGGCCTGGGTTTTTGCCAGCTGGAGCAACTCATGTAATTATTTAAGCGATCGAACCACCTGCATCACGGCTACTAGTGGCGTAAGTAAAGCCTTTTTTGCAACCAATACGTTTCGTCTGCCTCTCCATTCACCAGCCCGCCCAACGGCCGAGCGATTTGTAGATCACCTCAAGTCGGCTCCGGCTGCCTGAGACATGGCGACGAGGATGGGATTTAAGGGCACGGTGATGGAGATGAACCTAATTGGGTGCTGCCCTTGGCGCACCGGGATCCGCTGTGTGGAAAATGCAAACGATCTATGGGTGCATATTGCCTACCACCAAGTGGTAGAAGGGGATGAACGAAATATTGACGGCTACTTCTCCATAAAAAAAGTAGAAGCGGTTATAAAAGAGTGGAGAACAAAGCTATCCCTTGGGGAGTTCGGGTGTATAATGGGGAGCGACCGGGTCTACTATAGACCCCCGGAGGAAACATCGGCCATATCCCTAGCCGGGATGAAGGCGCGGAAGGCAGAAAAGCTGACCCCTGCTCAGGAGTTTGCCCAATGCACCCGATACCTGAGGGAAGGAGGGGAACCCACCCCAACGGACTGTTTCAACTGTCCAGATTTGGTGCCTGGGTCGCGGGGTCATGAGCTCCTCGTTCAGCTCTGGGAGGATCTGGAGACCAAGGGCCGTCACGTGACCAGATGGGGTTTAACCAAGGGGAAAAAGGGAAAAATGATGAATGTGTTGTTCCATTCAGTAGCGGGTCTACTAAGGGAATATGCAAATTTGGAGGTTCAACTGCATACGGCAGGCAAGGAGTCGCTGGAGCAGACGGCAGAGAACTCCAGAGCGACGCTTATCAATAGTGCCGGCTGCATGATACCGCTGATAGAAAATGGCACCGAAAGAAACGCAAGCTGTCTGGAGAACCCAGAAAAGAGGGGCGGAGCTTTGGAAGAACCGGTGGAAATCCGCCTAGCGACCCCGCCCCCTGAGGTGACGTTGTTTCCAATGGCCCCGCCTCCTTGCCATGGGGAGGGGGCAATGGGAGAAGGGATGTATCCAGCGCTCCCTGTGATGAATTTAACTCTCTCTCTGCTGCAGCTCACCCGATAGCTGTGATAAAGCATGTTGCAGATAAAGAAGGTACTACGCATACCACTGTTACCTCTCACACACGCACCTGACCAGAAATACAGGAACTTTGCAGGGAATATAAAATAAAACCAGAAGAGACTTTGGCCATGTGGCTGGGGCAACTCATAGTAGAATTTGAATCTGACATCTTATACAAGGAAGAAGCGAGTGCCCTGACCCGACAAGCAGCGTGGAGCGAAGGGCGGGCTACTGATCTGAACGTGGTCATGTACAGTACACACTGGCCCATCCCACTCTCAGCACTTGTAGTGGGACAGTTAACCCACAAATTCCACGCCTGGCATGAGGGTCGCCCGCAGAAGGCCACTGCGGAACAACTCCTCTTGGCCATAATTGGAGTGTCATATCTTTCATGGAGCCCAAGAGCAAATCCAATGGGGCTAACAGCAACCCAACGCAAGGAGAGATGGGCTCATCGCCACCTATCAGGCCCCGGAGCAATTCCAACACCTCTGGAAGCTATAGACGCCTGTGTAGAGGTATATGGAGGGATAAATGCTGTTAAGCTCCGACTCTTTCTGAACCCGATGGCGGGTCAGCCAGTAGGAAATCTCTTGGGCCATCTCCCACGACTGCAGGAGCTCATGAAACAAAGTGAAGGAACTTCTAATGATGTAAAAGACCGATCTTCGGTGTACACAGTTGAAGCACCGAGACCAAGATGTCAAGAATTTAACCCCCGGCGAGAGCTATGGTGGTCACCTCAAAGAACATTAGAGGAAAAGAACATGTTCGGGTTCCTTCTCAGTCATTCCGGACTCACGAAACCTCAACTGAGTATTTTGGGGGATAAGAGCCAACACCGTCTGGCCGAAGCATTAGGATACAAGTTCAAGGACCAACCAAAAAACGAGTAATGGCCGTCGGCTCTGCCGGCGGCCTTCTCCAACTCAAACCTGACCCCACTGACCCTTGTCCTTACGCTGAACTTACTGTCTACGACCCTGCTGATCCAGATGACCAACAACGAGTACTCTTCCTCCTCGATACTGGAGCTCAAGTTAATGTAATTACCTCAATGATACCCCACCACCAAAACCATCAAAACGATTAAGGTACAAGGACTTAACGCTACTGCAGTCACAACAAAAGTCAAATTATTAGTCCAAGGTCACCAATACACTCTAGAGGCCGTGCTAGGGGGCATCAACATTCTATGAATCCCGGGGATTAAAGCGCTTGACCTTAAAGAACAAGTGCTACAAGCCTTACCCATTATTATTCCAGAACAGGATTGGCATAGACCAACGCTTCGTAACATCTCCACCTGGCGGTATCGACCAATCCCAACCAAGGGTCCCCTAAAAAAGTCCCTTACTGACATCCTGCGGCGACTCGAGCAACGAGGTTGTATTAAAACCACAACTGCTAGCACCTACCTGTCACCAGGATGGGGAGTCGCGAAACCTGGAAAGCCCAATGAAGCCCGGCTAGTCGTCGATTATAGGGAGGCCAACAAAAGATGTCAAGTACTTCAACAACCTAATCCTTCTACTCTACCACAATG
>NW_005842201.1:509556-510037 GCF_000455745.1 Alligator sinensis | reverse complement strand
CCAGCACTCTTCCCTGCCTATGCAGGGGGTCGGACTCGATGCTCTATTGAGGTCCCTTCCGGCCCTAACATCTATGAATCTATGAATCTATTAAAATGTATGATTGACATGAATGAATCCATAATACAAGTTTCATCGGAGAAGATGTATGATAAAAGTGCACAAACTATTGTTGTGCATCATCCCGAATATGGGGTCGCTGTTCAAAGAAAATACCATGGGAGGGTGTTTTCTAGAAGTTCTTCGCCCATTGATGCGACGATTAGTCTGCATAATGTGAGATTCTATGATGAAGGAAAGTATATATGCAAAGTAACTACATTCCCATTGGGAAATGCACAATTGTTAACAATTGTAACTGTACTTGTTGAGCCCACTGTAAGTTTTACCAAGGGGCCAAATTCTCTAATAGATGATGGAAAGTGGACAGTGGCAGCCATTTGTACAGCAGCCACTGGGAAAACCGCTGCAAATATAAGTT
>NW_005842201.1:494710-508497 GCF_000455745.1 Alligator sinensis | reverse complement strand
CTAAATTATTCCTACGTGGCGGCTAGCGACTGGCTTGTTAGCCGTATAAAATTCTGTGCGACTTCCGCCCAAGTGGGAGAACTTTGAGCACGCTGCAGAGTGACTTAAGAGAATTCCTGACTCATGGCAGAGTGAATCGATAGCCTGATCAACTATCGATTTTTCTCCCCGTCGCCGAACGCTATCCCTCGACGTACCCCTTTTCCTGCATGCCTGGTTTGATTACGGATTTGCTGGCCTGGGTTTTTGCCAGCTGGAGCAACTCGTGTAATTATTTAAGCAATCAGACCACCTGCGTCGCAGCTACTAGCGGCGTAAGTAAAGCATTTTTTGCAACCATTACATTTTGTCTGCCTCTCCACTCACCAGCCCGCCCAACGGCCGAGCGATTTGTAGATCACCTCAAGTCGACTCCGGCCGTCTGAGACACCTGGCTGCTACCCTAGATAAACTCTTTCCACAAGTAATACATGGATCCATTACAGAAATGGATAAACATCACGCTTTGAGATCAATGATAACTTTTACTTTCTTAACTTGACTCCTCTAAAGAGAACCAAGCAGGCAGATTCCTGCAGCCACAAAGAAACCCACTGATATGTGGTTGTGTGTGGTTTTCCTTTCAGGATGAGGTCTCATTTCCTGAATGTACAATAATCAGTGAGGGGATCCTGTAATGAACTCCCTGGGTCTGTGCTGTGATTGGTCACTAGTGCTACTTTGGGTTTTCCCCAAGTGCAGAACCTGTATCTAACACATACCTCAGCAGTAGAGTCCAGCCTTCTTGACCATGGGACTGCTGCTTTAGATCTTCCTGACAAACACTTCCTCAGCTGCTTAGGTAGACTTGGAGGTAACATGTCTACTAGGTGGCTATGCTTGGATTTCCTGTAGTAGGTTTCATGAAGGAATATAAGCCTAAACATGCAGAGACAGGAAAGGGCATACTACATGGATGACCAACTTTACAACAAAGACGTTTCTGATCCTGGAAAAAGCACCTGAAATACAATCCTCCCAAGTAAATCCTCCCTTATGTGCATTGCACACCTCTGTGAGCATCCAAGGTCTATCAGTGTTCAGGTAAGGTGGAGGCTCCCCTGCTACAAGTCCTTTTTATTATTTGTGATGGTTAGTCCCTTACACCAAATTCTATCTGCTTATAAATGTAATCTTGATCATGGACTATACTACAAAGCCCTATTCTTTAGCTGTGCTCTGCATGTTCCATGAAACCCATTTATGATATAGGTGATAATGTGGATCATAGTTATTAACTACTGGCAGCTGTCTTGACAGCTCTTTCTGAGTTAGCATTCTCTGCAGTGAGCATATTTCGTCCTTTTCAGGGCCCTGTTGTATGTGACCATAGCTAAACTCATTGTCAGCATAGGATCTATTGATGATCAGATAAAGGGGGTCCTATTCTACAGGACAGGTTGCTATTGGAAAAGATATAAGCAAAATTAAAGTTGTAACCTGATGTAGGCATTCTCTAGAGTCTAAATGACAGTGATGATCATACTCAGTATTATAGCTCCAATGTGAGCAGTGAGGTCAACTGTGGGAATGTTAAATCATATTATAACTTTGTGATAGTAGTGACAATACAAGCAAAAAGTCATGCTCATGGACCTACAACACTGCTCATGGACTAACATTCATTTAATAGGTTCATAGGGTTGGAAGGGACTGCAAGGTCATTAAGCTGACCCCCTGCACAAAAGCAGAATTTATTATATCTATGCCCCGCCTCTATATGTGCAGGTAAAAGCATGATGGGATCTAATGCATGATCCACATAATCATGCCTCCTACTACATATGCATGGCAGGAGGCATGATTGTGGGATCATGCCTTAGATCCCATTGCACCTAATTGCCAGTGCAAGGGAAACTGAATCCCAGGCTCCCCCTGCACCAGCAAGAAGCAAGCTCCCATGACTGAGAGCCCCCTCAATTGATTTCAGCTACCTTGATCCTCTGGGCCCATGGATTTCATGCTGGGTAAGGTATATCCCTGCAGCTGGAAGCCCTGTCAGCTGATGGGCTCCCAGCCACAGGGGATACCCTGCTACATGTGCAAATTAAAGCTTGACAGCAACCAGCTATAAAGTTAGTGCACACTTTTGAGGTCTAACTTTATAGCTGGTTGGAGTTTTTTAGGGTGTGATAACTGTTTTGCACATATAGCTGGTCTTAGGTAATGGCACAATTAATCAATTAATTCTACAATTTCTGTAATGTGTAGAGAAGGTTTAAAACATCCCAGGCAAATGCCTATCCAGTATTTGTGAAAACCTCCAGCAAAAGAGATTTCTCAGTAGCATGTCCAAGAGTTCCAAGACTAAGGATGTTCTCTCTGGGTGTATTTACATGTGCTGTTAGTGCAACACAATAAACTCTGGTGCAATTTGCATCAGAGTTTATTGTTCGTGGGCACCATGTTTACGCATGTATCCAGGACTGTAGAAAGTTAAACTGAGTCAGAGCAGCCCTGGTCAGCCTGCTAGCCCAGGGCTGCTCTGACCCAGTTCAGTGTGCTGAGGAGGGGCTGGCTGGGGCATGCTCCAGTGCAACGCTAGCTGGCAGGCAGTCCTTGCACTGAAGCACCCTTGTAGCAGGGCACTGCGATCCATCTGCCACTTAAAGGGGAGAAGCTGCCTGAGAGGCAGCTTCCAGGTGGTGTGGGGGCTGATTGGAGGTTCACCTGACTGGAGGATGGCTAGGCTGGAGCTAGATAATCCCAGTGCCTGAGCCAGTTGGGTAGTCTAGCCTTGAGAGCTCGAGGAGAGGAGTTCTCTGCAGTAGGGCAGAAGAATTCCTGAGAAGCCCAAGAAGGTAGGGGAAGCAAAATGACTGTGTAGGCCTGGGAACAAGAGAATATTACCCAGGGCAAACAAGAAAGGGTTTATGTAGGCAAGGGGCCTTCATTTTATGTTGATACTATTGTTTGAGTTACATGCCTTGGGCCCTGCTGGAGACAGGCTCAAGGCCGACAGAGAATTCCATAACCCAGGGAAGGGGCTCAGCAGGATAATGAGGGTCCCCATCCCAGAGAAGGTGCTGAGCAAGGAAATAGAGCCCACCAGCCCAGAGAAGTAGCTGAGCAGGATACAGAAGGTACAGGGGACAGAGCCCCCAGACTAGGCTGGGGCTGAGAGGTGAAACAGAGGACCCACCAGCCAGAACAGTCTGGATCAGGGGCTTAGAGGGTCTGTAGCCCCAAGAGGGACTGCATGAGGGGCTAAAGGTCCAAGGACCCATAGAAAGAGGGTAGAGAGACCCAGAGGGTCTGAGAGTCCCGAGAGGGCATCTGAAGTGCTAACACCTGTGAGGCTTCGGGCATGGTGTAGGGAGGAATGGAGCCATGCAATTTGCTCTTAAGGCTATAGGTGCTGTTAGGGCACAGCCAGGCCAAAAGGGCCTATTTAGTGTAAGGACTGGTTGAGTCCATTGGGGTCCGTTGATGAGATGATTGGTCTCAGGCTCACTCCAAGGCCCACAGGCAGCTTCCCTTACTTAATCTTAATAACAACAAGGTATGGCAGGAGAGTAATTAAGGGAGGGCAACATTAGAGGCAAAGCTGGGCAGGAGCCACACAGCCACCAGGTGGCATCAGAGCCACCTGTGTGGCTCGAACCTGCCACAACCCTTGTGCCCCACCCCTCAGCATCCACATGTGTGTTATGGTACACTAAATAATACCACCATAGGGTAGTACTTGTGTTGATACAAATTATCCTACAGCAGCATTTATTAGTTTACTGTGGCCTAATTAGTCTGCTCCACAATAGATAAATAGATTTCATTTAAATCTGTTTTGGTATAGTTTAAACTGATTGCTTTATACCCTGGCTTCTGTGGCACTGGAGAACAGTCACTCTCCCTTTTCTTTATTACAGCATTTCAAATACTTGAAAGATGGAATCACGTCCCCTGCTCCATCTCCTTTTCTCCAAAATAAACATTCCTACTTCTCTCAACCTTTTCTTATGTCATGCATTCCAAGCACTTTATCATCTTCATTGCTCACTTCTAGATTCTCTCCTGGTCCTCCACATCCTCTTAAAATGCAGAGCCTAGAACTAAAGTTGGTACATGAGGGAATTTTGTCCATAGACTTACAATTTACAAGAAGATCAAATGAGGAAGGAAAGTGGACCATTACACCTCTAGCAAATATGAAATTTTTACAGTGTTTAGATAGGAACTTTGACTACTGAACCCAGGGTACTTATATGAGTTTGTCATCTTCTTGCTGTTTAAGGCAACTGTGAATCTTTAGAATAAACTAGTCAGCTTGTTCCAAGCTCTCTGAATTTTTTGGGTAGTAGTTTTTGTATATTTGATGACAGTAGTAAAATTAAGCAGCCTCCTGTTAGAAACTTCATTCATGGTTACTAAGAAGCAAATAAAACTATTTCCATGTATTACCATAGTTACAAGTCACCCAAGAAACAGATCTAAAAACTCCACAGAACATATAAAATCAAGTTGTGTTTGGGTCCTGTCATACCTCTTCTGAACCAGAGGTGAAACTCCGTTTAATGTCTTCACAGTCAGCTGATACCTAACTCAAAGTAGGGCCTGTGTTTTAAATTCCACAACATAACACGGTAATTTTCACTGTCACAATCAAAGTGTTAGGCCCCAGTTCAGGCCAGGCATTTTGGGGTAAAAAGAAATAAGGTCCTGCCTCATCTTTCACCCCTGAAGAAATAAGCAATACTTTTTACCTTACCTGCTAGGCCCTGATTTGCTACCATCTCCTCCTTCTAGCTGAGGAAGGGATCCATACTGGAACTACCAGCAGCTGATTCTGGGTGGTCTTTGTAAACAGCCCCTAGAGTCTAAACATGACAACTTCTTCAGGCAGAAAATGTCAGTGGGGGGTGAGGGGAGGGGGGTGGGGGGGCTCCAGCTTAGAGTCTCAAACACCTGGGCCAGGGACAGTAATTACACACAAACCAGTATAAGTGATCAGAAACTGGTTCAACTCTGTAACACAACAGGAGTTCAGTGCACATAAACTGCTTTCAAAATGGCCAAAGTGGCTTCAGACAAACCTGGATGGATGTAGTATCAGACTTAACTGGATTTAGATTAAATTGGTTTACTGAACTTCTGTCTCAGATGCCCTCCAAATTCAGGTTAACTCTCAGCCTCCCTGCATCCCAAGATGCTTTGCACCTCCCCTGTACACCCTCCACCACCCGCAGGGTGGGTGAGCTATTGGCTCAAGTTGTGTGCTTCAGCTGATTCAGCTAAGTAGGGAGACTTGCTCTAGTGCCCCCCAGCATCTGGCCTGGGCCACTGCAGGCATGTGGCTGCATTTCTGGAATAAAAAGTGAATGTCTGTTCACTTGCTTATCGGTTCAGTCTCACAGGTTAGATTAACCTGCAAAAATTGAATTGATTCAGCCTCAGATTTTTGGATTTTTGTACTTAGCCCTGGTACACTGAAGCTTGTCATGTCAGACAGCAGGCTGGAATGATTGCAGCAGAAGAACATGGTCCCTTTTAATCTTTACTCCTCATTGACCTCTCCGCTGATAACAAGAGACAAGTGTGCATTCTCTACCAGTGGTTCCATTTCTGAATGTTTTTGAAAGGAGGCTGCTGTAACCTTGTTATATCCCTTATTGAATTCCTAAGTTAAATCAGACCCATAATACCACCACTTTCCGTTTCTGAAAACAAGTACCAGTACTAACTTTTCTCTTAGTTTAATCCCCCTCAAATCACAAGTATAATGCAAAACCATTTATTTGATTAATTTGCAAACTTAATTTGACTAAGAGGTGTTATTTTAATTTCTTTTAAGAAATGCCTTGTAAATTTGAGACCTACATCATCAATATCAGTTCCTAATTGCATACATTCATTGTAAAGTTTGTTTTTCCTACAATTTGTCTTACTTTGTAAAGAGTTGTTCCAGCCACTAAATACCATTTCACAGCATAAGAATTATTTATTATCCAGATATTTTTCCAGTTTCAAGGGCTACTTCTTATCTCATCATAGGGACAACTACAAAGACTTAGTTGTTGTTTATTGCCAGATCATGCCTAAGGGCAAATTTTCTCTAGAAAAAATATGAATATATAAAGGCTGTTATTGTGCTATAATCATTGGAATGTTTTAATTGCTATCTTTTATAACTACTAGTTCTTGCCACTAGATAGCAGTATGTGTCTTTAATGTCTACAATACATATATTTCTTGCACAACTAAACTTGAGATCTCATCATTTCCTATATATTATTATTTACTTAAATCTCTCTTGAAGGGTGTTGTAGAATTTGTGCAGAAAGCTATAGAATAGCATATGGTGGATATATAAAGCAATTTTAGGTGCCATTTACTAATTTTTGTTGAACACTGAGCTGTAAAATAAAAAAGGCTTATGCCAGATTCAGCTTTTCCAGTAATAGGAAGCCAGAGTAACTCAATTAATTGTAAATGTAAATGCAATTGTAAATTGTAAATGTAATGAAGTTACTCTAACTTTAATCTGGCATGCTGAAAGCAGACTTTGCCCCTTAGTCTACCAACTAAATCCTAAATTTTCTAAAATGAGCAGAATTCAAGCAATGCAGTGAACACATTAAAATGGCATCAGCAATGTCTACACTTGACTGCTGTATCTATTACTACAAAAAAGATTTCTTTGTAAAAGGACTGCTTCAGTCAGCACTACTGAAATCCAAGGATATAAGAGCACTGAGCTTTGAGATGATTCACTGCTAGTCCAGTAGAATATGTTGAATACCTTGATTTAATTGACTTATGCAGTGTAACTCACATTCCCAGGTCCTGCCTAAAATATTTTGAAGTAAATCTTTCCTTACTTAATACACATAGGAGCTAGAAATAGCATCAGAAAGAGGTGAGTCAGGTCTGCTTTCTTCCCCCTTGTTGTTGAAATATAATTGCAATTTATGTTAATGCAAAAATAAATTGCTCTAGCTTGCAACACCATTTAAAAACATTCACTGTAATATAAGGTGCGTTCTGATTCAAATATTGCACATTTTTTTCTGAACAATATTAAAAAAACACCCTCCAAAAGCAAAGAAATGCAGCAGCAAATATTAGATGGGGATGAAACTGAACAGATGGACAAAATTCTGGCATGGGGACTTTAGACACTAGTGTTTGTGATCCATTTTATTACATGTGGGAAAAACAGAAAAAAGAAAAACCCACAAAAAACCCTCCCTGTAGTAGAATTCAAGCTGATTTGTGGCCGCAGGTAAAATTCATGTTCCCTTTTAGTTAAAAGTAAGAAGACAGTGCTTATCATAGGAAGTCCTTTTGGCTGATAGCACACTAGGTACCAAAAGGACCTGAATACATTCAAATATTGCAATATGAGAGTAAACTCAGCACTATCTGAGGATTTGAATTTGTTTTCATGATTTGTTTTGGAGGGGTTTTTGTTTGATTGTTTTTGGGGAGGAGGAGAACTTTAGCACAGGGAGCATTAGGAACCATGACAGTCATGGAAATAGGATGTACGAATGGGACACAAAGGTATGAGTGCATTGCACAATAAGAGATAGCATTTTCAAAAAAGCAGTGAAATTTGGACATGGCCAGAACAGTGAATATAGGTGACAAGTAAAAGACATGCCCATTTAGGATAAGATTCCTTTTCCTCCTTTGTAGCAGTACTCTTCCAGAAACTATGGTAAAACCATCTTCTTGTCTGCAGTTTTTACTAATTCACAGCTAAGTCTGCACAGGGCACTACAAAAGCTCCATAAGAGTTGATATTTAGGTCTCTCTAAACACACTATCCATCGAACTGACATTACTCTCATTCTCAAACTGCAAGCCACATAGTGGTGACCGACCAAGGAATAGTTGGGTGTCCACATAACTTTGGTACCTCTTCCATGCTTCCATTGAAAGAAGGAAAAATTACATTACTTCTACATAAACAAGTCTTGCTGCCAGAGTGTGGTTATGTGCTTACTGGTGGGAAGGGAAGTGATCCATACCGTTATGAAGGGGATGAAGACATGGGATCTTGATATCTATTTTCCCATCAGGATCCCATTATTTTCAGATTTGGTACAAGCAGGCTGTAGGGGAGTCAAAAGCATCATGACCATTTACCACTGCTGAAGATCTAGCTCAGGGGTTGGCAACGTTTTTGGACGGAGTGCCAAGAACACCTGCAAACTCAGTTTGCAAAATGTTGGTGTGCCAGGAGCAAATGGTAGGGGAGCCACAAGGGGCCCAATCCTTATTGTGGCAGGGAAGGGGCTGGGGCTGCTCTGTCATCTGTCCTGAGGTGCGCGTGCCAAGCAAAATGCCTCTGTGTGCTACACTCTGGCACCTGTGCGGGGGGTTGCCTACCCCTGAATTCTAGCTAACAATAGATCTCCATTGGTGTACATGAAATCAAGAAAAAGCGAAGTAATCATTGCTGCTTTTTAGTTGCTCTCTCCACGTATTAATCATATGCTCTGTAACATGTTTCTTCTAATTTCCCTTATGGTCAGCCCTTCTTTAGCTTCAGTGTTTGACCTGTTGTTCGCAAATTTGCTATTCTCTTGAATAGCTTTAAAGTATTCTCTTTTTCTACGCACTTTGGAATTTTCTACTACTCTATTACATCCTCTCTAAATCTCCAATTTTTCTAGTGAATAGAATCTCATAGGCCTTTTCTTTCATCATATTTGCATTCTGAAAAGAGTCTGTTCAACCTATTTCAGTCTTTTACCTACTCACTGGGCATGTCTACATGTTCACTAATGCACCTTTGCTACTGCACATTAAGTTTAGTAACTCTAATATGAAGTACTAGATAAAGGCACAGTAGCTGCACTAATGCATAATAGCAAAGGCAAACCATTTTATTTGTGATGCTTAATGTGCAGTAGACTAATTCTTGTCTTGAATTAGTCACCTTGTGTTGAAATAAATAAACTTCATATATATGTTTCATCGAGGTCCTTCTTTCATCTTACAATGCTATTATGTTTGTGGTTCATGCTATATGTAACATAATGAAAGCTGGTCCAAAAAGAGAGTTCATAAAAATATTTTCATTTTTCAGGAATTGAAATAGGCTGATTATTTCAAAAGTGTTTTAGTTTAATTTAAAAAAAAAAACTTTAAATAATTACAGGAAAAAGAATATAGAACTTGAGTCCTTTTGAAATTAAAAATAGAGAGAAGAAAAAGAAAGAAAGGAGCACCAAACAAATATTAAGAAACATTTTTGAGAATTCAAGCCCTTTTCTGCCAAAGTAATAAGCCTCTAAGTAAGGAAGAATCTCCATTAATAATATATAATGTATGACATACAAAGTGGAGCAGATTTGGATTCTCTTTATTTGGAATCAGTTATCTATCTATCTATCTATCTATCTCTCAATTAATTAAAGCTACATCTATTAATTAAAATATGCATGCAATTTGTAGAGCAAAACACAGTCCTAAATCTCTCATAAACACTTTCTTTTAAAATAAAAATGAACAAATAGGCAAATTATATTTAATCTCCTTTGAATTTCAGGGTCCCTGACAACCCTTCCTTGCATTCTTTATTTATTTATTTATTTATTTATTTATTTATTTAGAGTAAACTTAATCCCTAGAGACTTCACCTCATGACAGATGGATAGGTCAGCTGGCAAGGCAGCAAGCCTCTGCATCTACCTCAAACAGTAGAGACCAGGAACCAGATTCAAAGCAGTATTTAGGAGCTCACTGAAATCAGTGGGAGTCAAAGCACTGAAGCTATCTAAAAATCATATCTGGATTTGGCTTCAAGAGTGATGAAAAAGGAAAACCTGTATATTCCCATTCTCCTCTGAAAAACCCTACAGTAACTAAACACACACCTGACGAGGGATGGCAGGAGCACTTGTGGTTCCTTTTTGTTATCTGAAGAGGTGAGAGAGGCAAGATGAAGAGACTGGTGGAAAGAATATCTCACCACTTTCTCTCCTTAGGAAAACAGCCAGAGGTAAGGGTCCCTCAGACTCCATCTTCTCCCTCTATATGGGCATGTCTACATGTGCAATTAATGTGACTGAATAAACTCCGGCACAATTTGAGCCAGAATAAACTAATCTGTACATCATTGTCTACAAATGCATTTAAGTGGAGTAATTTACTCCACTATCAGATAGTACTTGTCCCCAATGGGACTATCTGACAGTGCAGTAAACTAGTCTACACCAGCCTAATTGCAACGCATGTGCAAATGGTGACACTTTACTGTGCAGCAAATTAGTCTACTGTGCAGTAAAGCACATGTGTAGACACACAGTGTCACATACCTTCTGAGTAACAGAAGAGCTGGGGCAACATTGCAGGAAGCTGTGCAAGCCAACAGCTGACTCTAGCCAGGATGTACCATTTGCAGAGCTGGGGGGAGAGGAGGGGCTCCCTTGGTGGAAGTGGAATGGAAGTGCTTTTGGTCCACTTCCGAGTCTGCTGCTGAGTGTGCTGGGGAGCCCTCCACACTTCTGCGGGACACTCCATGCACCCCAGCATCACAGCATTCACAAACCACCTGCTACCTAGAGGTATGTAGAAAAAGCATTTAAAGCTGTTTCTATGTTCGAATCTCTAAATCTTTCTGAATCTCTCTGAATTGATTTGGAGGATTCTGATTCGATTCAGAGAGATTAAAGGGTTGTCTGATTTGATTTGGATTTGGAGATTCAGCCACCAAATCAGGCCGAATCTCCACTGAAGCTTCACACAGCCCTAGTAGTAAGGCATATGGTTTCTCTTTAACCAAAGAAAAATATGTGTTCTGTCACAAGTGATGATATGCCACACCATCTGCACCCCACTTTCCCACCTATGTACTCTGGTATTGTAATTCAGTTACAGTGAAAGGAGTCCTAGAGCAGTTAGTCAATAGGAGGCTAGTTGTACCATTTACTGGTAAACAGTGAAGGCTGAATTTTCAGTAGGGATCTTTGGTCAGGTAGGTGCAATGAGGTATTGAAAACACCTGATGAAACATACAGAATTCCTCTCTCCATCATAGTGCCATAAGACTCCATAGGCTTCTAGGAAGAGGAGAGCAAGCTGCATATATACTGGATTTGGCTGAGGTTCTATTCTGGTTCAGTGAAGTTTTTTTTAATAGTGCCAGCTTTATAAATATAGTGTTTATAGCTGCTAGCATAATGTTATTAAATAACCATGTCTTATTGGCTCTTATGAGTTTGTGTGTGAAAAGCAAATGAGGCTGGGCTGTTAGGTTTAATAACCTTATTTATCACTGATCTTGATAAACTGTTTTGATAAAAGTTTTAGTCACTTTAATTCATTGAGGATTAAGATAACCAGCTCATTATATTGAATTACAAAATAAATCAAATGGTAGCTGTCTCTCCCAAAGAAAAAGGTTTTTTTTTTCCTTTTACCATATCACCATATTATTAATAGCTTCAGTTTACATCTTTAAGAAGCAAGTTAGTATTGATTGCCTGACATGGCTTGGAACCATAACAATACTTTACACTTTATTACTAGAGCTGGTTTGGAAGATTTAGATTAAAAAAATGTTGTTGAAAATTGTTGATTTAGCAAAACAAAATCTCTTCACAGGAATGCTGGACCACTTTCATCAGGAAAAGTTTCTCTGGGGCAAGAAATATTGGTTATTTGTACTTAGTACTATGCAAAAGTGAATTTTCTATTTGCCCATGCCTCTCATACTATGGAAAAGCTTTCCTTATGTGCATTAACATACATATATACACATACAAATACATATTCTGTTGTAAGAGAGTGTTCTGAATAAGTGAGAGGTGGCCCAGGACTTTTTAAAGAATTATCATTTTTCAGAAGATATTACAGACTCCTTGAATGGCATCTAAAGAGCATGGGCAATTTTAAGGATCTGTCATGGCCTTGAAGTGCATTAAGAATTTGTGAAATCATTGACAGGAATTGGGGTTACTACTGTCTTTGCTGGAGACTGGTCACACTGTCCTCCTATTACTAACAGAGATTGTTGACATCTTTAAGGAGAATCTCCCACCCTCCCTTGAACAATCAATAGTTTGACTATAGTAAAAAAGCAATGCTTGCTATTAGAGATATTGCAAAATACAACCTCTTGCAATCTACTTGCATTGCAAGGATACACAGTTCCCTCAGCCAGAATAGTGGTCTACTTTATCATATACAATACATACATCGAAAGAGCTGGCAGTCTTTCCCAGCATTGAGTTTTCTATACAAATTAAGTATGTGACTAATAGTACTATTTCCCAGCACTGCACAACAGCAAGCATGGTCATGGACATGGGTGACTGGTGCTTCCTGAGGCTGGGGGAGCACAGTTTGTGGGCAGCAGTGTTGTCGGTGGGGTGGCGAGTGGCAACTGCCTGCAGAAGCTGGCAGCGGCATTGGGGGCAGGGGTGGTGAACAGTGACTACCCTCAGAAGCTGGAGGCGGTGACGGGGGTGGGGAGTGGCAACCACCTGCAGAAGCCAGCAGTGGCCAATGTAGGGCAGGCACGTGCCCCCCTCTCACCCATACCTGCTGTACCAGTCGCCTATGGTCATGGAGTCTGACCCCTCACCCTCTCTGTATGGTTATGGAACAAATTAGCAGTTCTGGCAGTGGCAACTGAGCCTGATGAAAAAGAAGGCTTAGCAGTTGCAGAGAAGAATGTCTTGTAGGGTTAGAGGGCTAACAGAAGTGTAAGCTACACAGTGGACCTCTGGTGAGTCAGTAGTAACCAGGGTATATTCAGCATGGGACTGAATGTGGAGGAAGCTGATGCTCACTAGGAACTTGGTTGGAGAGACCTGGATGTAAGCATAGAGCTGAGGAAGACTAGTGGGTTGGGAAGAATGAAAGCTCATGTAGGAAAGGAAGGAGGAGGAAGGGGTGAGGCTAGAAAAGGAAGTTAAGACTGACACAGAAAAGTCTTCTTTGGAAAAAAAGAAGCTCACAAGCTATAGGGGTAGGCATTAGGGGGTGTGTAAAGTGGACCCTTTTGAATTTGGATTAGGCCCAAATCAGGGACAGTGATTTGATTTGTTGATTCAGATCACTGTCCCTGATTTGATTTGGCCAAATCCAAATCTGAAGATCTGATTTTGATTTGGAGAATCAGAGGTTCAGACATAGACACAGCTTTAACATTTTTTCTATGTACCTCAAGGAACCAGTGCGGCTTGTGAACTCTGCAATGCTGAGGTGGATGGAGTGTCCCACAGGAGTGTGGGGGGCCCTCCACATGCTCAGTGGTGAACCAGAGGAGCGGGCTTCGGGCCCCCCTCATGCCATCCTGGCTCAGCAACAGGCCATGGGGGGACCAACCCTGGGTGCCCCCCAGGACCCAGGAGGCACCAGTTGCCAAGCCGGGGAGGCATGGAGTGGGGGGCAGCGCGCTCTCCCCTGGACCTGGAAGTGGACCAGAAGTGCTTCTGGTCCACTTCTGGGCCTTCTGCCGAGGACACCGGGGAGCACCCCCCCACCATGCTTCTGTGGGGTGCTCCATCCACCCCAGCATCACAGCATTCACGAGCCACCTGGTACCTTGAGGTATGTAGAAAAAACATTTAAAGCTGTGTCTATGTCCAAATTGCTGAATCTTTCTAAATCTCTCCAAATCAATTTGGAGGCTTTTGATTCAATTCAGAGAGATTAAAGGGTCCTCTGATTCAATTGGGATTCAGAGATTCAGCCACCAAATCGGGCCAAATCTTTGCCGAATCGAATCAGGGACCAAAGCTTCGCACAGCCCTAGCGGGCATGTAATGACTGGGGGCTAAGAAAACCAGGAA
>NW_005842201.1:474678-494700 GCF_000455745.1 Alligator sinensis | reverse complement strand
AACTGTACAGCAAAGAGGATGATTTGGAGGTCTGTAGTGGCTAGGGGCTTTACAGGTGTTGGAGCCTCTAGCACAGAAAAAGGCAATGGCAATAGTGCAAACAGACACTGCGTTTACCAGTGCTAAGTGGGATGACATGGAGTTTGTGAAGCCTTAAAACAAATGGAGGAAAGCATGATATCTGCAGCTGGGAAAAGGGCTTATTTTGAGAAGATAGTGGTGGGGACAAGAAGAAATCACTGCAGATGGCAAGAAGGTGCATGGCTCATTTGGGGCACAGTTCATTAATAACATTAATGTTGGATTGATGTTTTGGTGGAAAATCTCATTTCAAAATGTGAGATTTGTGCCTTCAAGTACAGCAGTGGTACATCTGCTAGGGGTCAAAGGAGATTGTCCTCTGCTTCAGAAACATTATTTTGAAGGGCAGCTTCCAGAGGAACGATGTGAGAGATCAAAGTATCAGGGGAGTAGCAGTCTATGGTAGCTATTTCTCTGACTGCTCCTGTCATACTGAGAGACAAGCACAGAAGGAAAGACAAGTAGTAGCGGGTGATATTCCTTGAAGAGCTCTTTTTGAGGTTCCTGTTCTAGGAATTTGTCTACCCACTGTGCGGGCCGGGAGTGGTCCGAGGCTTTTGGGGGCGCGCAGCGGGCTGTGGCCAGCAGCCCTGGCACGTGAGTTGGGGAATTTGGCACGATGGACTAGAATTAGGCACGGACTCGTAGCGGTTGAACAAAGAAAACTTTACTTACACCGTAGATGGTCGAGGTGCAGGTAGGAAAACTTGCTTGCGTTGCAGTTACAGACGAACACACGTGGAGTTTGCTAGGCTCCACGAAGGCACACAAATGGAGTTTGCTAGGCTCCGCTAAACGAACACGAACAAGACCCGCAGAAAACTCGAGCCTCTTGTTAACAAACCGGACAGAGCTCTGGCTACACACACAGAGTTTGCTAGGCTCCGTGGAACGAGCGCGCAGGGCAGGGGTACGTCGAGGGATCATGCGGTGACGGGGAGAGGCTAGAGGTTGATCAGGCCCCTATATCCTCCTCTAAGGCACACGCGGAGTTTGTTATGCTCCACAGCGCACTTAGAGTTCTTCACGAGATGGATGTGAAGTTCTCCTCCTCCAACTTGGGCGGAAACTGCTCAAGCCTCTTATACGGCTAGCAAGCCAATCGCTAGCCGCCACGTGGGAATAATTTAGAAACAGCCAATAGTGGGAAACAAATTTGCATACGCCTGGCGGGAACTTTTTTGCACCGGGGTTTTCTCTATGCAACTGAGAATTGCACCGTGCAAAGAAAGCTCCATGTGGCAGGAAATAATTCTGCAGTGCTGAAGCACACACAAAATCATTGGGTCATGACACCCACCATCTGTCTCTCCTGTTTCCACATGCTGCCAAAGCAAGGTAACAGAGACAGGAAGAGGTGATTCATGTGGTTCAGGATCGGGTGAGCCATTTTGTCCCCAAATTGATTTGCAGACCTGCCTTTCAATGACCAAATGGCCATGGCAGAAAAAGATGCCTCTCACTTCTATATTTGTCAATACGACCCCCCATCACATAATACACTACAAGAGCTACTCCAAATGGAGCTCTGACACCAAATGTTCTTGTTCTTTATTTTCTTTTTTTTTTTTAAACAAAAACAGCAACCTTGAAATATTTCACAGGTTATTAACATATACCCAACATGCATTTCCAGGGTCATGTTTTCCTTCTTTGTGTGGTATGTGCAAAGGCATCCTAGAAAATCAATTAACTGAAAAAAATTTCATCAACCTTGGAATTCTCACTTCATTCACATCAGTAATTATAGAGTTTCTATTAAGCAGCAGATCCTTGAAGAGTTCATTGGAATTCAGGAACTGCTTTATAAGGATTCAGCTGACTTTGCTGCAAACTTCAAAGGAATAACAATTTATCATTTGTTTTTATTTATTTATAAATTGGAAAGCAATTTCTGTTAGGAGAAGGGAAATGTAGGAGATCCTTTGACTATTCCAGAATACATTTGAGAATCAGAAGATTTTCTGGATCAAAAATAAAGTAAAATAAATATTGAGTGGTACTTTTATTCGGTATTACTTTTTATTTCTTTGGGCTTTTATTTTTGCAGCAGTCTCAGCTTTGCAAGACAATAGTTCAGAGTTTTCTGAATTAGGTACTATTCACATTTTATTTTACTCAAAATATATGATTAACATTTGAAAACGAACACTTACCACAGGAACAATCTTCTAAAGACATCATCTATACCATCTGGAAGGCAATAGAAAGTCTCCCATTGACCTGAATGGGCTTTGGATCATGAGTCTAATCGGGTGAGCTTATAAAGACTGCTTGCTCTAGGTATAGTAGGTTATCTGGCACACTCAGCACAGTACAAACCATTTCAGGCTTTAGTTGTTTCAAACCTTGGTATCCCATGTCATAGAGAAGTGAAATTTCTCTATGACACTAAGAAATTTAAATTTGATTTGAAATCAGGTAGAGATTGACCTGTGTTCCAAAAAAAAAAATCAGCCTTGCTTTAGCATTTCTGCAGAATTCCAGGTTGCCATTAAACTTTTCAAAGTGCTCTGCTGATCCATGGACTGCTGTGCCACTTGCAAAGCAAAGATAATGCATTCCGTTTTGGCTCTGATTGAATAAAAATGAAAAGAAAAAGTCACTTTTCCCCACACCAGATCTGAGTACCACACACAACTACATTTTTTCACTTCTTAAAAATGTAGTTTTTATCATTAAAGTTTTCATGATGAGTGGAAAGCTGTAATGGCACATTGCCTGGAATATTTAATCTTGTACAGATATAAAACTTGCTTCATCTTGTTCTCTTTCTCTGATTCCTTACAACAATAAATGGTGCAATTAATATGTTGTGATCTTATTCATTATTTTTGCACTTGTTTTCATAAATGCAGGTTTCATTATCCAGCTTATGGTTTTTAATTGACAGTAAAGTGCAAACCTCCTTGGAACAGGGACTATGGAAAATAAAAGGTATAATCTCTGAACCAAGAGTTTGAGAGTTTTGCATATCTTTTTACACTGCATTCCTGGGAAGGTTCACAGCAATACCACTTTAGCGATTAAGGCTGAGACTTTCAAAGGAGCATCAAACTCCTATTGGATGCAAATGAGATGTGAGCACTTAACCCTTTAGGATCTTTTGAAAATCCCAAATGGAAATCAGTTTTTACTGCTTTCTAATTTTCGTTGCTACTGGAGAACCTTCTGAGCTTAGAGTGACTTGTGCTTAATTGCATTCCCTCTGGTGCATCATTAACAGGGCTGTTACCAGTGTGAGAGTGTTGTGACAGAAGTTCAGAGGTCCTGCTACAGCTCCAGAGGCATGAGTTTGAGCCTCATTGAGCTCAGAACAAAGGCCTCCCCAACTGATCCAGCTGCAAATGGCTCTGAAGCTGATGTGCCTTAGCCAGATAGGCCTAAGAAGTGCAGGTGGATAATGACTGATACCACTGCAAACCTGCAGAAAGCAAAACTGCACAGGGAAAACTGAGAGTGCAGTCATAGGCAGAGAAAGAAAATATGATTTGCAGGGGCTGAGTGTATGCGCGTGTGCACAACCCCCAGTAGGTAGGTTGGTCATGGAGAAGTGCCATGGGGAGGCAGATGGAGGCCCCCATGGTGAGGGAAGGAGTGGGGCAGAGACAGGGACAGGGGTTGGGGTGAGTGGGGCCCCGGGACCCCAAGTGTCATGGGACACTTGGAGATCGTCCAGGGACATGGGGGGCTCCAACCACTGCTCACACCTCTGGGCCAGGCACAGGGGGCACATGCCCCCCACCATTTGTGTATGGGGTGGAGGAAGGCTGCTGCTGCCAGCTGGGTTCTGCACCCCACTACCAGTGCCCCAGGAGTAGTGCGATGCCACATGCCTCCTGCACTCTGGCTGGTCCTGCCTGGTGGTAGGAGACACACGGGGGCACAGGGGGCATTGGTAGTGGGTTGCGGAGCCCAGGCTGCAGCGGCAGCCCGCCTCTGCCCCACGCACAGATCAAGGGGCCACATGCCCCCTGTGCCTCCTCTGCTGGTATGTGCAGGAGTGGGAGCCCCTGGTGCCCCCAGATGAGTCACCCGGGCTCCAAGTATTCCATGTCCCACCCCGGGGACACAGGGGCCTTGATCTGCCCACCCACACCCTTTCCCTCCCCTATGCCCTTCCCATTCATACATTTACCTGCTGGGCACTGCTCCACACACGAGCCCGTGCCCAGGTTGCCTGTATTTTGGGGTGCTAAGTCCTATTAGCCCTGGCCTTCTGCCACCTCTGAACGCAGTCAGAAGACAACAATTTGGACTAGAGATGATATTTGACCAGATGCATGAGTAGGAACAGCTTTTAGCTGAAATGGTTTCCAGCTTGACTTCTAGGTCCTGATTTCCTAGCACCATTAATTTACAAAGCAGGTCTGATATCAATGGATATCAAAGATCCACTGTTCACTGAGAATCAGTCACTCAGTATGATTAAATATGACAAAACTTGAACTAAGCGAAAATAAGGCTAGATTCTGATGTCCATACTTGATAAGCAGCAATTGCTAGTGATCTTATCTGAAACATGGATGCTTATCTTGCTAGGATCATTTGACCACAGATGATTTCCTGCCCCTTGGGTAGGGGACTGGACCTGATGATCTTCCGAGGTCCCTTCTAGCCCTAATGTCTATGCAATCTATTAAATACATGGGACTAGTTGCAGAATAATGTAATTCTAAATGTGGCCCTTAGAGAAGTTCATTCTTCTCCTGTCTTTGTTCTGATGGCTGGGGCTCTCCATGAACCTTAGTACTTAAAGGTTCATTTAAGCACATCTTTATGCAAGGGCAATGGCTGAACTGCACCAGTCTAGGCATAGGCATTTTCAGGATTTTGAAAAGCGGGGTGTGACAGATATGACAAGCACTGTAGGAGTGGGTGACTACAAACCCTCCAGCTGCCAGTTCCCTCCCAGCCTTGAGCTGGGTAACAGCCACCTCTATCCTGAGCTACTCCACTAGGCATCTAATTGAGCTTTTATATAATAGGTATGTTTTCAGTAGGTACTGTTGCAGCATTCTTATCATAGCTTAGGGCAGTGATTTACAATGAGGGTACCTTCAAGGGGTACTATTGGAGGCTGCACATTATTAGCACTGTGGTTTGTACAAACCCTTGCATGATTCACAAGGTAAAACCTGACTGATTCAGGACTCCTTAATGTCATAAACATTCTGAACTGTTGTGGTCATTCTGAGTTCTTTACAAAAGAAGAATTGCTCTATTATTTTTCAATAGTCAGAAAGCTGGTAATGGCAAAGAGTGAGCCTTTTTCCAGGTGTCCTGAGTCATAAGGTTCCTATAGGCCAGTGGCATCCAACCTTCTGGCTCCGTGGCCCAAATGAGTGGTATGGGGTCAGCCCGTGGGTCAGATCCCATGTGATTTTGGCAAGTGGAGTCAGTCTGTTGGCACATGGGTGACTGGTGCTTTCTGAGTCAGGGCAGGCACTTGCCCCTCTCCCCCCGCAGCCAATTGTGCTGACCTGGAAGTGCCAGTAGCACACCCAAAAGGGCCAGTGGTGCATCTCCTGATACCCCCACTACCCAGCTAGCACTTCTGCCTACCCTTCCTACCCTCCCCCTACACGGGAAATGCTGGCTGTCAGGGGGTTCATGTGCACCCCTGTGTACCCCCTACATGTCACCACTGCATAGGGGCAATCCAGTGCACCTGCCTGGCCCCATGTAACAGATCCAAATTTGTGAAGGCACAACCCAATGAGCCTAGAACTGGCCTCACATTTAGCATGATATGGGTAAGGGACAACTTACACATAAACCAATTTAAGTGATCAGGAACTGGTTTAAACATATAACAGAACAGAAGTTCAGTGCACATAAAGCAGTTTCAAAATGGCTGACACTGGTTTAAGATAAACCTGGTTGAATGTAGTATCAGACTTAACTGATCTGGGTCAAACTAGTTTATGAAACTTCTGTCCCAGACCCCTCCCTGTGATACACAAATTGCCAATTGCTCAAATTACGAGCGAGACTTTATAAAGGTAGATAAGGTAAGGTACCACGTTTATTGATTACATGAGTTAGACATAGAGGTTCAGGCACACCATTCATACAAACACACACAAATCATTACACACAGGCATACACATACACAAAACAACTATTTTATCCACAGATACACCAGATATAGTTACCAGCAATAGTTGCTCAATATCAGCCCAGGGTGATGATGATGATGATGATTTGAAGATATCAGATTTAAAGATAATAGCTGGAGTGGGGTGAACAGATGCATCTGTGCTCCAATGAAACAGCAGTAGAGAAAGAGACTCACCCAACTTGGCATTTTCAAAGTGTTGTTTTATAGGGATTGGCATCCTTTGTTTCAATGCTTTGGGGTTTTTCCATACCCAGCTTCTGTTTTTGCAGTTGTTCTTCTTTTGTCTTCAGCTTATCTTAGCCTTGGAGTGTTTTTGTTGCCCGTCTGGCAGAATTTCTTCTTCTGTTATATCCTTTGTGCTTTTGAGCTTCAAAGGGATTCTTCAGCCGTTTGTTAGTTAGTTAGTGGTTGGTAACTTACATTTGGTGCTATGTTGCTTGCATAAACAGTTGAATATTCTTCTCCCATCTCTATGCTGTTCTTTCACCATTCACCCTTTTACACACACTCATACATAAAGGCTATGCAAAGTTCATTCACTTATGTCAAGCAGAAGAATAAAAAATGGAGTTTTCGAGTTGCTTACAGGACAAGACTAACATTGTTACATTTCGCTATTATTGCACTCTATGTTAATATCAGCTACATTATTTCAGTTCATGCTACACTTGGTTCAAGTTAAATCACAGTGTCCTTTCATCCCAGCATGTTTTGCAGCCCTGGGCTGGGCTGAGCTGTCTAGTCCAGAGAGCAGGGTTGACCCTGCCCCTCTGCTCCCTAGCTGGAGCAGTGAGGGCTGGCTGACAAGTGGTGGGAGGAGGGGAGGGGGCAATCCCATCTGGGGATGCAGCCCAGTCTGTTGGGGGAAGGGGAAATGCCCCCGCAGGGAAACCCCAGCTGGCGTCTGGGACTAGGGAGGGGAGTTAAACTTCTCTTCCCCCACACAAACTTACTGCTGGCTGCAACTGCAGACTACAAATCCCAGAGGCACCTGGAAACAGGAAGAGGAAGTGATCAGCAACCCTGCAGAGTCCTGCTACTGTTATTGTGGACTGCAAATCCCAGAAACCTTGGGGGCAACAGGAAGAGGAAGTAAACACACAGTCATCCTGGCTACATGCCAGAGAGCTGTGTTCTAGAGCTCCCTGGCTTCTGGGCTGAGCCACTACAGGCATGTGGCTGCATTTCCTGAATCAAAGATAAATGTCTGTTCACTTCTGTTTTAATTTAATCTCTGCCCCTTAGACTCCTGCAAAAACCAAATTGATTCAGGATCAGACTTTTTGACCATCTGTACTTAGCTCTAGTGTGCAGGACCAGGTTATCTGACCTGCAGCAGGCGACTGGCTGTCACTACTCCCCCTATGCTGCCACTGCTGCCAAGTTTCCAAATCCATGGGGATCTGGCCCACAGGCTGCAATATGAGCACCACTGCTATAAGCAAAGGACATTTAAAACCTTCCTTCCCTGCCACCTAGTGGTGCAGTACATTATAATGCTACAACAGAAAGCTACTTCCATGGAAGTGGTCTTCTTCCCCCTGGGAAACCAGTATAATTTACATTGGTGTATGTTGGTGGGGAAAATTGGAGTCAAGGCTTCTCTGATTCCTCATCTACATCCTGCCCACTTACTCTGGGGTGGGGAAGTGCCCAAGAATAAAGTCCAAAGCACAATTTATTCTTTTGAGTGCATGGCATGCCTGAGTGGCTGAGTTTTGAATACAGTAGCAGCCATCCTGATACTTTCTTATTAATCATACATTCACTTTTATATGATGTCACTCAGTTGTAATGCATTTGCACTTATTGTGATTTTCAGCATTCTTCTTCAAAAACATTAATTTAAAAGGAAAATACATTTTTCCTTTTAATCTAAACTACATGTATGGATTATTTCCTTTCCTGCATATTTAAGGACTGAAAACATTGATTTTCTTTAACAAACATTTATTTTCATCAACTTTCTTTCTGGCTCTGTATGCAATGGGGAAAAAAGAGGAAGAATAAAAATACTGTACTGCACAGATTCTTTTAGAATACAGATATTCACAGGAATAAAACATGACAAAATCCGGAGAGGTACTGGGCATCTTAAATTCCATCTAAACCCAACTGGAGTTGAAGATGCTCTCCAGAGATATTCAACATGTCGCAAGGTAGGACCCAGGGATTTAAGTATCTCTCATTAAGCTACTTCACCCCATAGCTCTAGCCTGTATGTGATATGTTGAATAAGAATCCAAATCTTCAGTGTCAACGACACTTGTTGGCGCTCTCAATTTCCTTCTTACTCTCAGTTTTCCTGTTCTTCCATTTTAGTTCCAAGAAATGAGGCTGAATCTGTCAACCACACAGAAAAGTGAGTATGCATATGTCAATAAAAGGCCACATGATTATGTAAATGAAAGGCCCAGGCTCTAGGATATCATATTTTAGTGGGTGGAGTTGCGCTATGCTCACAGACAATATGATTGAGTTTAGGTCAGGCTTAGCTGGCTGGTGTTAACAGTGCCTGACCTAAATTTTGTTAGAGCTAATTTGCATTCTTGCAGAGCACAGAGATACCTCTCCACAAAAGAGATTCCTGCCCAGAAGATCATTCCATCTTTCCACTCTTCTGTGAAATATGAAACATCATAACCAGAAGGAAATATGATTCTGGATCCTGCTTACCACCAGACCACTTTGAGGTAAAAAGACTTTTCCAACTTTTTTCTGAGCCTAATCTGCACAAAATGAACTGTTCCAAACAGGAGACTTGACCACACCTGCAGCTGTCCCATGAAATATGAATTTTCATTTCTACCTTTTACAATCTTTGCAATTTCCTATGCCTGATGAAGGATGCATGTATCTGAAAGCCTGCAAATAAAGATTTTTTTTTTTTTGCAAATATCTAGTTGGTCTAATAAAAGATATCACCTCTGCCGTGCATTTTGATTTCTTTGTCCTAAATTTGACCTCTTTTGTAGTCAAGGCAGAGGTTCCCAAACTTTTTCTTATTGCATACCCCATCCAGATTTACCAGGTGCCTGCATACACCTACCAGCATACAATTTATATTTTAACTGCCTAAGATGCAATTATTATTATAATGAAAATTAAATCCACCATTACACAATGTCTCCCACATACCACCAGAGATGTCTTGCATACCTATAGAACTAAAACCTATAGACCCAGGTACCAGTCCCCTGCCCTAAGCTATACTGGCCTCATACCTAAATTAGTTACCCAGTTGCAAGCAAAGCCAGCAGCACAACGGTGGGGATACAGCCAAGATATGTAGTTTTGCACTATGGGTTTTGTTATATATGTATGTCTCTGCAGAGGTTTCAAGGTTAGAAAATAAATTTGTCTTGCTGAGCCTGAGGCAAGCTACAGTGGAAATTTCTTCACCAAAAGATAATAACCTGGAGTGCTTGTTATCATCTGTTGAGGTAACGTGGACCCCCTTATACATTACAAAAAGAAACACTTCACCCACCCCAAATACTCATGCACGGTCCTGGTTGTACATAATAGCCAGGAAGAAGGGATTCTTCTACTTTATGTGCATTTCTAT
The DNA here is from genome assembly GCF_000455745.1 of Alligator sinensis. NCBI lineage: Eukaryota > Metazoa > Chordata > Crocodylia > Alligatoridae > Alligator > Alligator sinensis. Next base: position 484,927 of record NW_005842201.1, on the reverse strand, counting down.
GGTTTCTACACTCCTGCTACTCATTAAGATGGGATTCCATTAGGAGCTACTGGATCTTGCTTCTTCTGTTAAACTAAACTGTTTCTATCCATTTCAGGAAAGGATAATAAAAACAACAGAAATTCAAAAGCCTAAATCAAAAAACCTATAGACCATAATATATTGAACTATCATTCTTTAGCTATGCTTATCTTTGTTTCGTTAGCCTGTGCCACAAGCCTATCATATTTGAAAACCCTTCTTTGTAGTGTTAATAGATAAAATTTCAGGATAACTCCTCATGCAAAGTTAATGAGACATTTCAAGATAGAATTCTTTCTACCTAATTAAATTACCTGCCTACCTCACCAGCATTAATCAGTGATCTTCTCACTCTGCCTGTATAAACACAGTACCTACTCTGTTTACCAGAGTAAATGCATGTCAGTGAAGATGGCTGATGAATACTATACAAGCTCCAAAGCATATGGTGATTCTAACTTCTCACAGCTAATGCATATGAAAGAAACCAAAGTACTTAGAAATCGTTCTTGATAACTGTTCTCTCAGATTGCGGGTTAATCACTGAAATGCAACTATTCACAATAAATCTCCATCAGTCTTTCCAGTCAAACATTAAACAAGGGGCCTTAAGCTAACTGTCCTTAGTAAAATTGCATACAGTAAGATCTGGTTCTCCATACTGAGTCATCAAGCATGATAGTGGCAGAGAGCTATTGCACATATAAATTATGGACACCAGCAGACTTAAGTAAAAATAGAAACTATTCAGCTAAAATTTGCATTTCTCAGGAAGATTATACCAGGTACTTTAAAGATCTATTTCACTGTATTGTATTTTTTAAGCCTAGGCATCAAGGGGAGTGATTTCTATAATTTTAAATGGGCATGGTTCTCCACTCGTTTTACTCTGGTATAACTGTTTTGCTGTCAAAAGGGTTATTCCATGGAGGCATTGTAGGCAAATGGACCAAAAACGCAGTTGGAATCAAGAGAACAGCTCTCTGCTCTTAACTCTTCCGGTGACTTGTTTGGTCAGGTCACTTTATGTTTTGGTGCCCCCGCTTCCCCTCCCAGCCTTCGTATATCTTGTCAATGTACATGTTTTTTAAAATACAGTTTGGATTGACTCAAAATCTAAACGTTTCCAAATTTAAGGGAAAATTTCATTCAGCTCTGAACAAAGCATTTAGCTTCCAGTAATTTTTAACAGAAGTGTAGGAATACATACATAAAACCTGGAGGGGCACTTATAATCAGGGCCTTAAATCTAGGAAGCCCAGTGCTTCCTATTGATGGTCCAGATTTATCTCTCCTTTCTTCCACATGCAACACAAAGATTTGTACCAGTCTTCTCCTTCTCAGAAGAATGACCTAATCAGTGGAAGTTAGGGCTGGACAAGTTTCCTCAGTCCCTCTCTTGGAAGCTATTCTATTCTCTTTAAAATACTTAGATAATCATTGGGCCAGACAGACACACAGAAGGATAGCTTAGCTCTGGGTCACTAGGCCAGTAACTAGGCTGGTGATTCTCAACCAGGGTGCCCTGATATTATCTCAAGGGTGCCATGGGGTGCCATGCAATGTTAGCACTGTTAGGTATGCAAACTTGATTCACAAGATAAACCCAGAGATTTCAAATGGGAAGCCATGGTGTTGAAAGCATTCTGACCTCGTATGGTCTTTCTGAGTCCTTTGCAACAGACAAATTGCTCTGTTATTTTTCTATAGTCAAACACTGAGGGAAAACTAAGAGCTGACATTTTCTGAGGGATGCCTTGAATCTGACAAGGAGTGCTTGGAATCCAAACAGATTGAGAACTACTGAACTAAAGCTTATTATAGGAGGCAGGATTTTTTTTTTTTTAACATGACATTTTTCGCATCAAATCTAATGATTAATTATAAAAGCTGGTCAGAAATGGGGGACAAAGTGTTGTTGAAAAATCTCCTAGCACTCCTTCATAAAACAGTGTGCTACATGAATGTTCTTTTTCTCCAAAAAGTAATCAATCCCCTTGTCATTTCATATCCTTCCTCTCCCTCAGACTGACCTATTTCTAGAAAGTTAGGAAATTCAGGTGAGGAATGTAAAAGAAGTGTCTCAACCTTCATCTTGCAAAGGTGCTATTTACTCTTCAGTCGGTGCATCTACATGTTCAATTAACTCAACCAAATAAACTCAAGCACAGTTTGTGCTTGATTTTATTGCTCCTGGGCACTGCATTTACACATGCGCCTGGAACCACAGCACACTGAGCCATGTTGGTGCAGCCCTGGCTGCCAGAGGGCCTGGGGAGTCAGCCTACCAGCCCAGGGCTGTTCTGATCCAGCTCAATGAGCTGCAGAGGGGCTGTTAGGTGTACGAAGGTGCTCCAGTGTGGGGCTAGCTGGCAGGCAGCCCCTGCACTGAAGCACCGTCATGCCCCTGCCAGCCAGGTCAGCATCTACACGAATGTTTCAGTGCGCTAAATAACGCCACTAAAGGACAGTACTTATGGTCATGAATGGCATGTGCCCCCTGGCGGCTGGGGGGGCACGGCTACGCCGGCAGCAGCAGGAGTCTGGCATCGATGAGTGGGGAGCTCCCGCAGATGCCACCAGCACTGTCAGCAGTGGGAGGGTGGGGGTGGCAAGTGCCAACCATGGGTCGACAACCACCCGCAGGTACCGGTGGCAGCATTGGCGGTGGCCAAGGGCAATCAGGGACCACCCACCAACACCACCAGGAGTGTTGGCAGCAGGGTGGTGAATGGCAACTGCCTGCAGGTGTAACCAACAGTGTCAGTGGCACCTTTTTGCAAGGGGTGCACCACTGTAGCAGAACCCCCAGTTTTTTTCTCTTTTTTTGTATTTATTTTAAAATGCATTCCCTCCCCTTCCCCACCATTTCTGACCTTTTCTCTCCCTCCCTATTCCCTATAGATAAGTATAAGTGAGCTCAGACTTAGGATAAGCTTTAAGCATTTTTATTTTGGTAGCAAGTTTTTGGTTTTGGATATCCACTGTTTTATATTGTATTATTATTAGGTTTGTATTGATTCTTACTGTTTTATATTGTATTATTATCATTTTCGTATTGATTTTTATTGTTTCATAAGGATATTGTATGGGTTTGGCCTGTGTTTGTAAGTGAACCAAAGTCATGTCAAGTTTTCATTTTATATGTCAAGCCTCCATCTTCTGTCCTCTGCCTGGGCATCCCATGTTGTAACTGTATGAGTCACGTACCCCTCCCGTGTAAACTGGTTCCTGGATGAATGAGAATGATTGGGAATGATTGAAATACAATGGTAGCAGGCCTCTACTGAATGGCCTGTAACAACTGGGCCATCACCTCGCATTGATTCATCCAGGAACCACAGTCCTCACGCAGGAACAGAGACAAGACCAGCATTTAAAAGACAAAAGACCCTGCAAAACCACCAACTCTCACCATTAAAGACACCCGAAACTGCACATCCCTACATGGAGCACAGATGCTCAGTACTCCAGGGGTTGATCCTGCCTGGGCATGCCTCCTGTCACTAGGGTCACACAAGGTCTGCCCCTATAGAAAGGGGCAGTGAAGACAGACCCAGTGGGATGCCCTCTCCATCTGGACCATCACCATGCCACACCACCCAGCTACCCAGCGGCCCTGCCAGCAACCCCCCTCTGGACAACACCTACTGGACAAGGACCCCTTTATAGCCTGGATAGGTAGATATTACCTGCACGCCTCCTCCTACAATTTGGGCTCTCTCTCTCTGTCTCTCTCTCTCCTCCTGGACTTCAGTGGACTCCAGCCCCTGCATCAAGCCTCTCTAACCCCTGCTACCAGTGTGTGTGTGTGCGTGTGGGTGCAAGGGAACCAATTTGACATTGTGTCACCATCTCCCCTGTTCAAAAAGCACTGTCATTTGCAACCCTCAGCTGGGTCATGTTTCACTGAATCCCAGACCCTTCTTTATCTTAAATTCCAGCCTCATTCTCTCTCTCTCAGCTCTAGCCTCCACCCCTCTCCACTAGTTTCCCGATCTTCTCTCAATTCCTACTGCCTTTTCCCTATGACTTTCTGCTGCCTTCCTCTGCTTTCCTGTTGCCCTGCTGCCTGCTGCTTTTCCTGTGATTTTCTGCTGTCCGTCTCTCTTTCTTTTTCAGGCTTCCCCCTCACCTTTTGTAATCCTCCCTGCCCCAGCTTTCCAGCTCCTCTTAGCTTTCCTGCAGTTTTCTCCAGCATCTGGAGCCTTCCTCCAGCTTCCAGCACCTACTGCCACTCCCTGCAATGTCTGTAGCTGCTCCAGAGCCTTCCTCTGGCTCCCCACACCCAGAGTCCCTCTTTAACACCCACACTTTCCCTTAGTCCCATTTTCCCCTCTCCCCATCTACCTTTTCAGCTCCTCCATAGCTCTGGCTCCAGTCCCAGACTCTGTGCCAGCATGCTCCCCTATTCGGCAGGCTTTGAACTTGCCTTTTAATCAATTAAGATCAATTAACCTAAAGTTACCCCTGAGCCTCAGTTCTTCAGCCCAGGCCCCTCTAGTCTACCGGTTCTAATCCCAGTCCCAGTGACTTTCATTTCCAGTAACGTTAACTCCCTAAACTTCTACTTTACCTTAACCTTTCCCCAGGTATCCTAAGTACACCAAGCACATGCATGCATACACATCACAACACCCAACTTAGGAACTCACCTGTGTGTAGGTGGATGGTATGTGTGTGAATTAGTGAATACACATATATATACATATATAGATATCATTGTGTGGTATATGAATTAGTAATCCACATATGTGTATTGGATGTGCAGGTGTTGGTAACTGGTAACTGATTCTGTCTAAATGTGGTGTGTGTAGCATGTATGGGCTTAAACTGGTGATAGGTGTGCATGAACCTAGACTAGTTACTTTGAACGTGTGTGTATCTGAGTTGGTAGTGTGAGTGTGTGTGTGTATATATATAGATATATATGTATGGCATTGTATGCATGATATACGAATTAGTGATCTGTGTCTAACTTGTGGGGTGTATAGTGTATGTGCTTGAATTGGTGATAAGAATGCATGTGCCTAGGCTGGTTTGGATGTGTATGTGCCTGAGCTGGTAGTGTGTGTGTGTATACACCTAATTGATTTGTGTGTTTATATATGTGCAATTGTACACCACGCCCTCCTGTCTAACAGCGCAATGTTGAGATCCTGAGCGTTGGCCTGACCCCTCAGGGCAACACCGCCACATACAGGGTGTGCATGTGCACCTGCGTGCACCCCCTACACATCACCCCTGCTTGTGTTTACAAATGTGGCAGGCTGGCTGGTGGCAGCCCAGCTTGATGGCTTGAGCTGGATGGCTCAGGCCAATTGGTGGTGGGATTTCTCTTCCCCACCAATCAGGAGAAGGCAAGAGGAAGGTTAGCCATCTCCTGACCTAGGGGTGAGGTGAAGAAGAGGACCTGAGGGGTAACTAACCCCTCAGGCTCTTCCATTGGTCCATTTCCAATTTGGGGGTGGAGCCTACAGAAGGGATAAAACCCCACATGCCCAGCACATGGGCAGCTTTGACAAGGGATGAAGAAGATGGGCTGCAGAAGAGCTGGTAGAGCTGATCATCAGGGCGGAGCAGTTGCCCTAGAAGTGCCCTCAAGATGCCTTTGCTAAGTGGGAAGCAGCGGGTATCTGTGTTCCAGCCTCATCATGGAAAGAGCTGCAGCATCAGTGCCCAGGTCAGTGCACGGAAGGTCTGGAGAGCAGATGGGACCTCAGCAGCTGCACAAGGCAGTGTGGGTCCCCAACCCTGCATGAGGCAGAAGCCTTTGGTGCACAGGCCAGTACATGGGACTGAGAGAGCTGAGTAGAGCAGACAGGATGCTGCGGCTGCATGAGGCAGTGCGGGTCTCCAACCCTGCACAAGGCAGGCACCCCTTTGATGCACAGGCAGTGCACAGGGCTGGGAGGGCTGACAGGCCTGGTGGCTGCATGAGACAGCTCAGGCCTTCCTGCAGCAAGCTGTTACCAGACAGGTCAACCATCCTAGTGAGGAAGGAAGCCTCCACAGCCAATCCACAGACAGAGACGAACCTAGCCCACCAGACCTGGTGGGAGTCGTGAGTCACCTGGGAAGGGGATTTCTACAGGGGAGGAATGGCCCTCCCCCATTTGGTTGATTAAAGGGAAGCCCCATGACAAGGAGGGGGGGACAATACCTTTTGTGTGGAGAGAGGAGCTAAGGGCCCCATTTGTTAAGGGTGGCTTCATGTTTATAGGGCCCCCTCCTAGTTGCATGACCTAGGGAAGGGCGATGGTGATTTCTTAAGGTAACAGGTTCTTTTCCTCAGTATCATTTCTTCTTTGTTGCTGTACCATTGTTGTGTTCTGGTTCCTTGTATTGTTGGGATTTTTGCTGTAAACTTGCATCCTTATTGTTGTATTATGAGAGGATTGTAAGCTGCTTTATTTAGCCTGCTGGTAGGGCCTGCTAGCACAACCTTGACTCAATACCTGAGTTTATCCTATTGGTTATCTTTAGGCATTGGATCTTATTTGATATAATCTCACTTATGTATGTTCAGTTATTGTTCCCTCACTGCCAGGTCTTAATTAGTTGATTTACTGTCTAACTTATGTTTTATCATTGAGTGTTTCTTTGCCTGCTGCCTGGAGGGCCCTGCTGAGGAGGGCCACACACTAACTGGAAGGTCCTAAAGGGTCAAGGCCTGTGCTTATATTGTGCCTTCATCTGCCATATTCGGCTGAGATTGCCTGGGTGTAGGGTTAATAAGAGTTATTGTCTTTGTATATATGTATGTACATGTTTATAAGTTTTATATTATATTGTACCATTAAACCTGTAAATAGTTAAGCATCAAGCTAGGCAATCATACTCCCACAGCATACACATATCCACTAAAATCCCTCAGTTGAAGACGGGGTACCAGCCATGTACCACCCAGGCTACACAAGTACTAACCTATGACAGTGTCTATTAGTTTACTGTGGCCTACACATGTAGACACTGAATACTGTGGAGCTAATTAGGCAACTCCACAGTAAACACCTCATGTAGATGTGCCCTGCCTGTCTGAAATCAAAAATACAGAATTAGGCTCTGGGTGCCTTAAAAATGACCCTGTCATTAACCTTTTGACTTTTTGAAAAAAGCTCCAAACTAGATGAGTGCTTTATTCTGCTGACTTCTTAAGTGCTTTGTATCACTGTTGTATGGCTCATGGCAGGAATGGAAAATATACATACAATCTAACAAAAGCATAATGGGGTGTACACAGCCCACAGTGATGGCCAAGGCCAAATTCTGACACCTTCCCCTGTAGTATTCTCATTGACTTTATAGCACCCCATTTTAGGCACTAAGCCATGAGTACCGTGCAATATTGAACCACAAATAAACTTGGGATAAAACAAAATGTGAGAGCAGGAAGAAAAAGAAAAGGTAGAGTTAAGAAAAAAGACACTTAGAAATAATCAGAAAATAGTACTGCCCTTAAGGAGGGGTTGTTATTGCCAGAAGAGCAGATTGCTGAATTATATCAAGCTTCTTTGATTTGCTGAAGAGCCCTGATCCAAAGAAAGGTAAAACTCTCATTCATTCATTCATTCATTCAGCGTAAGGCCTATAGATTGCCTGCCGCATTAACATTTTAACTCATTGTGTAGAATGAGCAAGTTCAAGAACATGGGTTTTCTTAGAACCTCAGGTTACATAACCTGTATTTTGAAGCGTGGTGTTGGTTTCCTGAGAATAGATACTACAGAGACGAAACTTAATGTAGGTTTTGACTTTACTATCTGTGGAAAGATTGGGCAAGAAAAAGTTATGTGAATCTTAAAGAGTCAAATTGTTCTTGGGAAGTATTCCTTCATTGTTCATAAATGAGCTTTGTGGGTGGAATTTATTTCATATTTTTACTTTACCCCTAGACTAAAGGATCTAGCTACAAATATTCTTCTTTACAGCTGTAATGATGCTAATACAGACATGGTATATGAGTTGATAGATCTCCCCATCAGCAAAGGCAATCCTATGCCTTGAAATCTCAGGAGTAAGGATGGTCTGCTTTTGATCCTGTGAAGTACCTCCAGGTCAAAGAATTAAAAAGCAGACAAACTTCACTCCTGAAACTTCAATGCATAGTTTTCTTTTGGGCAAAGGCAAGCCTACCAGTAGTTACACAGTGCTAATCTGTATTAATGTCATTACAGCTGTAAAATGAATTCAGTCAAGCATGAGTGAATGACAGAATTATTGATTCAATCTTAGCTTGCAAAATTCCTTCCACCTTAAACGTTTGTTCAATTGCAGAGTTTGTTTCATTTCACTTTTGCAAAGAGCCTATGTATAAGTGAAATAAAACATATTGCTTTTGTATAAATAGACTTTTAATGGAATAAACTTTCTGACATACTGCTTTCCTGGGAAACCTCTTACTTGAGTTTATTTTTAATTTGTTAATGTTTTGCCTTCTGAACGTTTGTATGCAAAATGCCTCAAAGTATCTAGGCACCTAGTCCTATTGAAATCCATTTCTACCATTTATGGTGGTCAGTGCATCAAACCCAAAGCACATTAAGACATTTTCTCAGGTGTCAGTATATCATTAAAACACATACCTAAACAAAGGAATCCATCTCATAGAGACTCAATATTTGATGAACCGGAACTGAAAAATACCAGTAAACTCCCTCCATCCTTTTAAAGTGTTGCAGTTACATTGAAGTTCACGATACTTGTAGGTACTTGAGAAAGCATAGGGGCATGAATACACAGACTATTTTGGATTCACTTCCAAATTAAAGCAGCCTGCACCAAGAACTCAGTTTTGTCAGTAGCCTCCGCTCTGTAGTATCAGCTGGGCTTCAGTTTTTTCATGAAAAAAGTGTAGTATCCCTTAAAGCCTGAGGGGAGGAGGCCCTCCCAGACAATAATACCCTTCCTTGAGCTGGTCTCTGGGAGAAAGCCCCACTGCCCCTGCTTCTAGGCCAGCAAGCACTCATCCGACGAGCTGATTTGGCAGGCAGAGCTTCTTTGAGACTTATAATCTATCGCAATCCAGAGCACTCAGAGAGCCAGCCAGGCGAGTCTCTCGCCAAGAAAGGGCACGAGCCAAGATAGCTGGGAAGAGAGATTCTCCTGTGCTTTCGAGAAAAATGTGTTTCCACTCCTAATATTTCTACGTATTTGGGATACCTTGGGGTACATTCTTTCTAAGACATTTTTCGTGCTGGGGGAGCTGAGCAAAGACTCTCTTGGTATAGGCAAAGACACAATGCCTGTTCCCCTTTCTGCGGCCGCCAGCCTATTAGACATGACGGCTCCTTTGAGTGTTCTTCTGTAGTAATGGGTTCCTTTTATCTGAGTCACCAGGTAATGCTCAGCCACAATATGACCCTCAATTTATTCAGCCCTTTTTTTCTGTTCAGAAAGCACCGACAAATAGATCCGCTTTCTTTCTAGTCCACTCCCAATGACTTATGCCACAAACTATTTACTAGTTACTTGGTATTGTTGGTCTATGACTGACCACCCTCAGAGGGAAAGTTTTTCTGCTTCCTTATGGGATGGCCAAAATTTTTTAAACAGAAATATGTACAAACAATAGTGACTACTACACATTGTATCACAAATTGTCAGAGAAATGTACAGTTGTGCTCCAGATGATGAAGCTTTTAAGTTGACAAGTGTTTTATGAAGGATCCTGAATATATCTGAATATTTGCAACCAACAGCTTAGCAAGCTCCTGTTTACCTGTGAAACTAATCACAAAACTATGTGTATTATTTGCCCACCTCTGCCTTTCATATTAATGCAACATACTTTGTAGAGGATGATAGCATATTGTTATAGTTTTGTATAATATAAATTTACTGACTGCTCAGATGCAAGCTACTGCTGAAAACCAGGTGTTTACCAAAATGCCTGTGCATGATTTATCCTTTTAAGTATAGTCAATTGAAAATATAATTATGCAGATATATCTGATAGAGCGCATAATTTGAGGTCTAGGTAAGCAGCGGCTTTCCACACACAGTAGAGTATTTCAAGGCCAATGATAGCTAATCTATGTGTTGCAGAGAGCTGTACATAACAGGTTGTCAGTTTTAGTAAGTATTAATTGAGTCTGCCTGAGCCCTGTGACTTCTCAGTATAAATTAAGTTTAGCAATTTGAGCTTTTCCTCCTAAGGAGGTTGATAGCTGACGGGTAAATTTTCTAACTTGCTTTCATTTAAATATATTTAATCTTCTCCATTTTT
>NW_005842201.1:473978-474668 GCF_000455745.1 Alligator sinensis | reverse complement strand
TCCCTTCTTCCTTTAAATATTTTATCGCTGGTTCAGAATCAATATTTTGAACAGAATAAAGTAAAATGAATATGTGTCCTCTCAGAAGGACGGGATTCTGTTTTCATGGACTTTTCCTAACAGAAAAATCATAAATCTATTTTCATTTGTAATTGTTGATTTTTCCCAAAAATGGGACTAGATTTTTAACCACTTTTTTATAATAAAGTATATCTGGACTGCTTCCTTTAGTCCTTAACCTGAAGACATTTCCATTATTATAATGGATGCCTTCAAAAGTTGTTATACATGTTATCTTTGTCAAGCTCAAACACTGAGGTAGCAAATTTATATTACAAGAAGCTTAACCTTCTTAAATGGTCTTGAGGACATTTCTTTTAACCAAGTGATAAATTTCTAATGTAAAATATATGCAGTAGGAAAAAGAGGGAGAAAATTAGGTTTCTGTGGAAAGAAGGCAAATCTGAGTCCATCATGACAAAGGTGAAAGTGTGGCCAGCGTTGAAATATCTGACAATACAACATCTTGGAAATCCTGCCTTCTGCAGGTGGGGCTCTGTGGGGGATGGCATTGCAGCAGCTTATATCAAAACGAAGAGAGGACTGTTCCTTGGTTTTTTTGCCCCAGACCTCTGCTATTTCAGGGACCATTTCACTCTTGTACACTTAATCAAGTTTTGTCTTAAAACT
>NW_005842201.1:463138-473947 GCF_000455745.1 Alligator sinensis | reverse complement strand
TTTTTTTTTTCAAAAGGGGGGGGGGGGGGGGGGGGTTGTGCTCATACTGCTTCTTCTCTCTCTGCTACAAATTGTCTGTGATAGAAACCTTGCTTTATTTTCCAGCCCAGATTTATTCATACCCAGTTTATACACACTTATCTTTGTGCCAGCATTGTCTTCACCCCTTCCTTGTGTTTATCCCATAATAGACATATGGGATGCCTCTATCTGGCCACTTTCTAGACCAAATCTGATGACCAGCCACACTATCATGCCCCTCCTCCATGGCAATCCTGCTTGGTTCTACAAATTCTTCTGTGTGTGGGGTCCCCACCCCTCCTTGCAGTGTGTTCACAGCTACTATTCAAAACCTGAGATTTTTTTTTTAGTGTCTGACTTCCAGCTCTTGTGTAGCCCACTTCCTGTCTCTACCCCTCATAATTAGAGCCAAACATAGGAAAGACAAGCAATAGGCAGATCGATTCCTAAAAGGCTTAAGAAGCATGACGTTCCTTGAGTAGAACCTTCCCAAAAGGCCATCTGCCCTTTACTTGTTTTCCTTTGCTTCAGCAGATGTGCGGAGCCTGCCACAAGGTGATGTAGATGGGAAAGGAACATAAATGGAAATCAGCCAGTCCATTTTGGTCTTCTCTAAAAGGACAGGCTTTCTATGCCCATTCCCTATACCTGTTCCTTCTTAAATTTATCTTTTTTGAACATGAATGACCATAACTGAGGACAATGTTCCCCATTAATTTCACCAGCACCTTGCACAATGGCTCCAATACTTCCTTGTCTTTAGTGGAACTACTTTGCCTGATACATTCTGGGATCACATTTGCTTTTTCACAGCTACATCATGTAAAAGAAACAGCTGGTTCCTGATACAGCCAAGAAATATGTGGTTTCTTTCTTTCATTTCATTAAATGTGGTTTACATTCAACAATTTATTGTGCCTTTCAAGCACCCTGTTGAAACAGAGCCCCAAACCATCACAAACTTAAGAGTCTCCCTGCAAAAGCTGAACTACATACAGTAATGGGGACAAAATTTTTTTTAACTAAATTTCCAAATACTTAAAATATCTTGTTTTTTTATACTTGCCTTCTCCATCTCACTGTGACATCACAATTAACACATCTAAGAATACAGGACCTGTAGCCATTGTACTCAGATGGGTACATATGATAATTTTAAAGGCTCTGCTTATGAATATATGTTTACAGATTTGGCCTCATAGTAAACACTTATGTGTCTTTACTGAACTTTCTTTCTTTCTTTCTTGAACACCTTTGTCTTGCCTGTGATTGCCAATTAACTAATGGTGCTTAGCATAACTGTTAGCAGTGACAGCAGTCCCTTGATACAAGGGTGACATCAAGTCACTGGGGAGTCCATGGATGACTGAGGAGGCCAATCTGAGATCCATATATTTGACTGCAGATGTGGCACGTAGTTCCGGATTTCTTTCCTTTCCTTTCCTTTCCTTTTTTAAATGTGATTAATGTTGAACAATTTATTGTGCCTTTCAAGCACCGTTTTGAAACAGGGCCCTTTGTCTCTCTCATCTATCTGCCTCCATAGTGAAGTGAATTTGCTCAAAATTATATATACCTGATTGTAGATCATGACGCCATTGGGGACGATTTAGTGCTTCACTTGCTTGGAATATCACACTTCTTCAGATTGGTCTTCAAGCTGTCTTTCAATCTCTTCTTTTGGTCACCTCTACACTGGTGACCACTGGTGAATTGGGAGTGTAGGACCTGTTTGGGGATCTGGTTATCAAGCATCCTTATGACATGTCCTGTCCAAAGGAGCTTGGGCCATATAAACATGGCTTCAATGGTGGTGTTTGCTTGAGCTAGAATGCTGGAATTTTGTCCTTCTAGCTGATATGGAGGATTTTCTGATGACATCTGTAACGGTAATGTTCCAAAGCTTTCAGGTGTTTCTGATTATGTTCTCCAAATTACACACTCATACAACAGGATAGGGATGACAACAGCTTGGTAGAGAAGAAATTTGGTTTGGGTCCTGATGTCATGATGGTCAGTATGCAGCACTGAAAGATTTTATTCAGTGTTGAAAATCATCCATGGTTACTTTTTGAGAAAAGTTGCTCCCCAGGTAGGGGAAATGCTTAACATTCTCCAAGGATTGCAGTTTGGAGTGGGTTGCTAAAGTATCTTGGTTTTTGTGAGGATGACAGTGAGTTCAAACATTTCATATGCATTAAAGAGTCAATGAAGAGTAACCAGGAGCTCTTCAATTTAGTGGGCACACATGCTGTGATTATCACTATATTGAAGATCAGTAATGGAGGTCTTGGTTATCTTGTTTTTGGGAACATAACTGGTTGATGCTAAGGAGATTCCTGTCCATGCAATACTGGATACTGACTCCAGATAAAAGTCTATCAACAATGAGATGTGGAATAGCTGGGATATAGATAGAAAAAAGTGCTGGTACAATCACACATCCTTGCTTGACTCCAGTTCTAATAGTGAAAGGGTCCATTTTTAAGTTATTGCTTAGGATGGTTGCTGTCATGTCACGCCATGATAATGGTAACAGATTTTGGTGGGCACCTATATCTCATCAGGCTCTTCCTTAGTGCCTCTCTGTTGATCGAATCAAAGTCTGTTTTGGGAACCAGACTTCTAGAAAGACACGAACAAACTAGAAAGAGTCCAAGGGAGAGCAAGAACAATGACTAGAGGTCTATGTTTGCTAAAAAAGCAATGGCTTCACAGAAAAAAATGAGGTAAGAACCTAACTCAAGATCATTCTCTCAATGTAAACACATATCTTCTTTGCTAAAGGTTTATTTTGCTGATAAATTGAGTCTATATGGAGGTAAATCCAGAAGGGTGGCAGTTCTGGGCGTATTACCATGCGTCAGGATTGTAATTTTTGTCATGATCCTAACCAGCATGTCCATGTCCAAGCCCTGCATTTCCTCTTGTACGTACCTCTTGCTTGTTGTAGGTACCTCCTTGTTGGATTGTTTTAGAAAGGTGCCTACAGCTTCCCATTTACTATATAAGCACCTTGCCAGTTGGGTTTATCCTCCTGGGGACAGGCACATAAATTTTAAATATTGCAAAACTAAGTGAAGGCATCTAGGTCAGCTTGGATCAGGCCCATGTTTCATGCCATTAGTAGGTCCAGGATACACTTTTGATACTAATAAAAGAGAAGTCATTTTCCAACAAATGGTGCTTTATCTATTTTATCTTTCATGAACAGTGTTCTTGAAAGCTTGTACTATCTTTCTGTATATATCTTATTTAGTTATATGTAACATATATCATATTTGCATAGTCTATAATGGTGCATATCTACCCCGCCTTCTGACTGACTTCACACTACCTAGATCTCTCTGATATACTATAATCAGCATAAAAGATATTCAAAGAGGTTTTCAGCCTTGCTTGCTTATTTCCCTCTGTAATGCAGCTAGGATCAGCACCACTCACCTGCTGCCTTCTCCCACTCTCCCTGTATCTCCTGCTCCTTGCCTGCCATGACTTTGAAGTTATTAGTTGTTGGGTAGTGGGGGCAGTCTTTGGACTAGTAGCAGTTCTTCAAGTAGTTTGGCCTATTCAATCAGATCAGTTGCCCTACCTAAATCCTTCTTGCACACCCACACCCATGCAGAGTTCCCCTTTTACAGGGTTGCCCTTGTGGGTTTCTGAGGCCTTGTTGGGGTTCCAGCTCTCAAAATCTTTGACCCTTTTTCTCTCTGGCCACACCTGCCTTGGCCCACTGGTAAAGACCTCATCCTCTGGGTTATAGGCCTGGCCTCAACAGCAGTTTCCCCACTTTTGGGGCTCCATCTCAGAGTCCTAGAGTCTGCCTCTCAGCTTGGGGTTATCTCCTAGTCCCTATGGCAGAAAAGTGGGGAGTGGACCCTGGCACCCCTGTTTGCAGCCTCCTCCACCTCTGTAGTTGCAATCTGGTTCTCTGGTTCACAAGTCCAAACCAAACAGAAAACAAGTCAATCGCTTTACAAAAACACAAGTAGTCTCCCTCCCTGGATAAATGCAGCCCACAGGCCTTACCTGCCTTTCTCCCCCCATTTCCTACCTAGTCTTTCTCCCCACATTTCCCTGGGCAGCTTATATCCCTGCCTGCCTCTGGCAGCACCCAGATTCTCCAGAGCTTTTCTCCCCCCTGCTGCCTTTGTATGGCCCCAGGCTGAGCGTAAATTCCCTAACCCAGCCTCCTTCTGGTCACCTGACTGGGTCTGCTGCACCCAGTGACTAGATGCAACACATCTCTCATTAGTCTCCTGTCTTTATCAGTTCTGTGCTCAGTCTACCTGCACTACTACCCTTAACTGCCTGCCCTCTCAAGCCTCACCAGTTACAGGGCAGGGGGAGGCTCCCTGCTACACCCTCACTGGGCACATCTAAACTTGCCAGTGAGGTACTAAATTTAATGTGCAGTAACTAGTGCTACTGTGCAGTAGTGCCAGCACACACTTTTGCCATGATGCGCTAATGTGCAGTACAATTAATCTACTGCACATTTAGTATCTCATGTAGACGTGCCCACTGAAAGTATTGTTCACCACTGAGATACAGCACACCTGGGCAAACCACTCTTCATAGCAAGATGAAATGGTTGGATTTGGATATTACTATAGGATTAGAAGTCATGTAGCTACCTCTTGAAATCTTTGCTTTATATTTTACCTAAAAGCTTTCAGTGAATATTGGCATGAAGATGGAAAAAACACAATTAAAATAATATATCTGATCAACTTTCTAAAATTGTTGAATGCCTCCCTCTCATTTGAAACTGACCAGATGGAGAACATAGTATGTAATCACTCATTATTTAAGCTCTTTCATTAATAGTTTGCTTGCCATAACTTTTATAAGATCTCTTCATCTAAACATTTTTAGTATGTTCTTATCAAGCTGTCTATTTTCTTTGGCTTACTTCCTAGAAATAAAAGGTAACTGAGTTTTTATTTCTAACTCTAGCCTCAGTAAGGTCAGTCCATCTTTTCTCCCAGTGCAGGTGATAAGTCCTACTACAGCTTTTTTGATCACAATGGCAGTATCATTGACAAGCTGTCAAGAGAGGGTTATCGTAATGCTGTTCTCTGCTCTTGTATTGACTATGTGCCCTAACAACAAAGCAGCAGTATCATAATTTGAATACCCAAAACAACAAGCTATAGATGTTCCTGTTCAGTGAGAGAAAACAAGACTATGCAGAACAGTGAAAGGTAAAACAAATATCTTTTACAGGAAATATTAAACTAAAATTGTTCATGAATAATTCTTTTTTTATTTTCAACAGGCATTTTTATGGGGATATTGTCATCCAGTTTCTAAAATATATCATTAAGTAATTCCAATTCTCATTACAGAATTTTTAATCCAAATAGTCCTAATAATTCTTGGGTTTTTTTCCTACTCCAAAGATGAGATACCATTCATCTCTCTTCTATTATTTAACTTGGATACTGGATATTGAAAAGCTAGTTGTCACAAATCAGCATGACACACTGCATTGTTGTGTCTAGTAATGTGTGTCAGGATCCATCAATACCAGTAAAATTTTTACTGGAAGTTTAATGCAGAAGTGGGTCAAAGATAAGTCCAAATATCGAACATCCTGAAAGTTAGAGTACTTGGACTAAGGACATTGGCTTAGGAATTTCACAAAGTTACTGGTTACCCACAAGAACTCTAAATATTTGAAACTCCTCTGTCTTGGACTTCATCATCTTCATGGTAAAACTCCTCTCAAGCCTCTTTGTAATGGGAAAGCTCTCTGATCATCTCCACTCCCGTGGACTCTCTGTTGCAAGGATTCATTCAAAATATCCACAGATGGATGGTACGAAAGACATCAACCAAACCAAGGCTAAGTAATAGTAAATGCCCTTTGTATATATCATGTTTATAGAGAAAAATTGTTATTTAATCAAAGTCATACTCTACAAAATCAGTGTGAGGGTGTAGAAGCATTGTTCGGGTGTCACACTATGTTTCTAGTGATTCATACTTCACATTTTTAGCCTTTCTTTACAAGATTTTGCAAACAACTAAGCCACGGGACTTGGTAGTGTTGGACTGATGGTGTAGCTATGATGGTCCAGGAAATATGTGAGAGGTCACACCTTAAGTGTAAGTCTATCCCAACCATGCAGTTGGTGCAATAAAAGATGTCACCTACAACAAATCTGTGCCTCTAGCCAGCATGATCTATTTTTATCATGATCAGTCATAGCTATTTCAACTTTGCAAGTAAATAGCATGAACTGGTCTTCCTTTGAGTTGGGGAAAGAGGAATCCTGGAGGAATTGACCATTAAAAATTGTTAAACAGGCATATATGTACCCTATATCTTGGCTAAGGACTGACTAAGGTAATATGTCAGATGAAGTCTACAAAACGTAACAGAACAAGGAGCAATGGTTGCAGCAAGGGAAGTTTAGGTTAAATATTGGGAAGAACATTCTCACTAGGAGGGTAGTAAAAACACTGAACAAGGTTACCCAGAGAGGTGGTGCAACCTCCATCCTTAGAAGTTTGTAAGACCCTGCTAGACAAAGCCTTGTCTGGGATTATCTAGTTGAGGATGGTCTTTTTTTGAGCAGGAGCTTGGACTCGATGACCTCCTGAGGTCCCTTCCAACCCTCATTTTCTATGATTCTAAATATGTAAAAGGTGTAAGATATAGGAGGAAAAGGTTAGATAAATAACGCAATTAAATTAAGGGAGAATACCCTGCCCTTCACCTATCAGTGAAATCTTACTAGAAAAGTGATCAAGGTGACACTGGACAGAGCCTTTAAACTAGAGGGTAGAGTACAATGGAGCTCTGAACAATCGGTGTCATAGGGGGAACTCCTCCCTGTGTTACAGCCCTTTGATGCTACTGTTGCAGCAGCATAGAGCAGCTGGAGCCCCTGGCCAGAAAGGGGAGAACTCCCTATGCTGCAAATCTTGCAAACAGCTTACACTGTGCTATAAGGGCCCCAGGGGCATGGGAGAGTGCTCAAAGGTGAGGGAGAAGTGAGGAGGGAGGCATGATGGAACCCTAGCATGTATATGCAAGGATTCTGGAATGTGCTTCTGTCCATAGGCAGCTGCCTAGAGGCTACTGTAACTGTATAAATTGCTTCAGGGCCATTATATCCCTGAAGAGATGCAGAACTGGGAGAGGGCAAATGAGGCTAACAGCTTCTTTTCCTTCCTCTGGGCTCTGAGTTCTGTGCTGGGCTTAGGATACAGCACAAAATCTCCCCTATAGGTTTATACAAGATAAAATTTGCCAGATAAACAGCTGTTTTTGCTAGAATTAGTGGCTGAGGGAAAATAGCCAATGTAATACATTTGGATTTCAGCAAAGCATTTAAGACTACGTCTCATTAAATCATAATTGATAGATTAATTAAATTCGGCTTAGTTAAGGAACACTGTTGTGTTGAATGAAAATCAGCTAAAAGTCATTAGACAAAGGCTGATGTTAAAAGGCAAGATACCGCATTGGAAAGAAGTGGCTCATGAGACAGGACTGTTCTGTACATGATTATGTTTTGTTCTTGTGTTTTAATGTTTATTATAATTTTAATCATGATTTAGTTATTTCACTAAAGTGTGCTCTAAATTACAGTACATCGAAGCACACTTTTGGTAATCTATACTGCCTATGTATTTTTCAAATACCCAAAGGCCTGAAAGCAGATGAAATATATAACAGTATTATATTTGGAAACCATGCAATTCATTCTGTTAATATGCTTTAAACTTTAATAAAACTTCATGTAGGAAAGACAGAGCGAGACCTCACATTCTAAATGGCTAAGCTGAATTCTTGGTTCCATCCAACAATTGTCTGCTCTGATGAGGCGAGCGGCCAAAACTTATTTTTACCGAAACTCTTGACTGTCCCCTAACCAGCCCGCAAGTAACAAATTAGACGATCATTCTGAGAATTGAAAGTTTTCCCACAATAAAATAGTACACTCAAATCATGTCCCATACTAGGTCCTTGATGGAAAAAGGGAACAATTCAAATGCAATCTTGAGGGTTTGTTAGATTTGTCATGCAGATTTTATGAATACAGGCATCAAGAAACTGTTCTTTTGGATTTATGTATCTGTAGATATCTTTGTGCTTGGTGAAAGCACTAAATTAAAAGGTGAACTTTTTCTATATGTCCATGGAAGAGGTCTGGCCTAAGTCTCAATAGTTCAAGCTGTTTGCCAATCTGGAGGGTCAACTTCTTCAGGGGAAGGCACAATTTGGTGGTCAGTGTGCTGAGATTTTCAATGAAGGTACAAAGTAGCATCAATTGTTGCTTCCAGATGGTTCTGGTGTGGGCACATGTCATCAAGTAGAGAGCAAACAGCAGTTGGGTGATAATGAAATTTGGTTGCTACCAGTAACCTAGAAATGAAAAGTTTGATATTTCCTGGCTAGTCCTTATGGACATCCAGTTCCCCAATGAGCCAATTCGAATAGTATTCAGAATTCTTAATGAACTGACATTTTGGCAGATTTAGTTTGCTATTTCATTAGATTTGACTGCCACATTTATAACATAAGCCCAAGTCCCCTATCTGGGATCCATTTGTTTACACGCTAACTGCTGTAGCCCAGAGGCGATAATGTGATTCTAATAGATTAGAACAACTTACTCAGCATTCCTTAAAGGCTAGAGAGGAATAACTAGGAGCTGTCCTCAACTGGTTTAAAAATATTCCTCCTAAAATAATACATAAAAAGAAACAGTAGAGCAAGAATGCTGCAATTTTTTTTCAGCAAGTGGTATAATAGAGTGGCTCAAGTTAAGGCTAATTCAATAGTTTTAGCTACCAGAGGGATTTTCCAGCTGTTTGTGAGTCTCAGTAACAGTCTTCTTAGGGTGTAGCCCCTCTCCTCCTCTTCTCCTGCCACAAGATAGTTATTCTTTAAATTCACACAGTACTTAATCATGATAGCTCCACACACAGTTGGCTTCAAGAGTGCTTGGCTGGCTACAATATACACTTTGATTTGGAAGAAAAAAGGCTGTATAAATAGCTAAAAATACAGCATTGATGAAGCTTGAAGCCAATAGGGGTTTCTTTACTGTAGCAGCATTGCTGTTACTCGCTGCGTCCAAAGTAACACCAAATTGAGAGCCAGGTTTGTACAGGATTCCTCACTCTATGTGCTGCTTGCTCATCTTATCAATAGTGACGAGAGATGTTGGATGCCTTCTTTAAATGACTACCTCATGGCCCTGATAGTTTATGAAAATGTCACTGCAATCTTTCCATTATTGGAAAAAATTATTTACAAGCCAAGAATTTAGCCTCCACCACAAGTATATAGTTTTCATGGAAGGGTAGACTGGACCAGGGCCTGATGAATTCTTGACTGCAGAAGGGTTGCATGTGGCTATCAGTGCAGAACTTAGCTTTTAGGTCCAGCACCTAGTTGTCCTCTGAAGTGTGTGAACAGCAGTTCAGCAGAATTTAGACCCCCCTGTTATGGAAAGGGATCGAAATCAACCCCCTCATTAGCTGCAAAAATGTTTAGGAGATTTGATTCATTTGGGACATCCATTTCAGCCTGGAGCACTTAGACTTGAGTTACAGAGCAAGCTCAGATAAGATCCAAGCTAACTAGATATGCAGCTCATTCCTGCATAACCTGTATGCTGAAGGCACCTTAATATTCCTTAGGTACCTGATTTCTTAGGTGGGAAGAGAGCATAACAATTCTTGGTTTAAAAACAGAAAAACCCTTGTAGTCTCTCTTCTCAGGGAGTATTATAATTACTAGGCTACAGAATAACTCTCTCTCTTCTTTCCTCTTCTTTCATCCTGTGTCTATCTTGTGTTCTTGGCCTTAACAGGAGGTGTAAGAGCATCCCTTCCCAGCCTACCCATAGGCTGATGGTTAAGGCACTGTCCTCAAAAGTGGGAGACAGTTTCAAATCCTGCTTAGATGAAGTGGTCTATATGCTTGGTCTCCAACTTGCAAAGCAAATCCCCCCACCACTATACCTACTGCCTCCATTCAAGACAGACTAGGAGGTGGTGTGTTTTATAATGAACTAAATGCTGTCAGGGTGTCCTGGTTTAGATAGGCATCTGCCCTTTGAGTGATCCAGGTCCTGAATCTCCTTCCGTGGAGCCGTCAGTCTGACACTCTGAAGAGGAACGTGAGTTCAGATGCTTCAGCCCTGTGTCCAGCATTCCTATTGATTACCTATGGGTTTCTCCCTATCCCTATTGAGAATGTAGGCAATGTGAAATATACTCCAGACACTGCTGCCTCTGTATTTGCTGTATAGGAAGCTTAAGCACCTATCTTATAGGTCTGGATCACCTTACTGCAGAAAGGTACCAACATTCTTGACTCTAAAGCACTGTAATGGAGGTACTTTAGTCTCTTGTACCTTAATACGTGTTTTTTAATCAATAACAAGCAATTTGCAGCTTGCAGGCAGTTCACTGGAGCAAGAGGAGGAAGGGGAAAAGAATGAGAAGCCAGGCAACAGATCCTGCCCAGGGAAGGTAAGTGATCCAAGGCTGCCTGTGCCTTTGGCTTGCTGAGTGTTTGGCGGGCTGTCTGTGGTTTGGGCATGTGCTCTGAGAAGCTGGGAGTGTTGCTAGCTGAAAGATCTCTGATTGCTGCCTGTGTCTGACAAAAGTCCTAATGAGGTGGTAAAGCCAGTCTAGACCCAGCAGGGTACAAAGGGGGACTCCCTGAGCCATCAGGGAGTGAGTAAACAGGGGCAGCAAACAGAACAAGCAGTTTGCAGGCATTTCACTGGTCAGTTCACAAGTCAGCCCCCCCCC
>NW_005842201.1:462481-463107 GCF_000455745.1 Alligator sinensis | reverse complement strand
CCCCCCCCCCCATTACGCTCCACCCCGCTTTGAGGGGGAAGCCTTTAAGCTTTATGTGAGAAAGCAGGAAAAAAGCAACCTTTCTGTGACCAAGGAACAGTAAACAGGCCAGCTTCCAGGTGAGTTTCTTAGGGAAGGTGTTCTTGGAAGGAAAGCAATAAGAGAGAGGAGGCAGATTAAAAGACCCAGGGAAATGGATGGAGGATGTCACAATGCCAGTGCCACTGCCATGCTTGCATGTGCATGGTTTCTGTCTGGGCAGGACTGCTCACCATCGAGGCTTCCACCCAGGTCTGGGTTTGGTGCTGTGGGGACTGCGGCTTGCAGGCTCCTTCTGGTGACAGCCGGGTTGGGGAGTGCCTGTGATGTGAGTGATGCCTCCTGGTGGTGTCCTTCAGGGAGAAGGCAAGAGAACTACAGGAAGAGGTGGCGGGGCTCTGAAGCATCCTCTGCCATGAGAAGTTCATCAATTCAGTGCTGGAGGAGACTTCCTGGACTGTGGAGGAAGAACTGCCAAAGGCAGCTGTAGATAAGAGAAAGGACATGGACTCTGAGGAAGGTGAAAGCTGGATGCTTGTGACCTCTGACAGCAAGCAGAAATCTTCATCTCCTCTTGCAGCAGTTCA
>NW_005842201.1:444458-462471 GCF_000455745.1 Alligator sinensis | reverse complement strand
CCAGCCCTAGCAACAGAGAGGGAGGAGCATGGTTCATTGGTGGAGGAAGACTGGCCAGGCCTCCTCCTCAAGGTGGGAAGGATCGAGACCACTGCCACCAAGTAGAAGTGATAGGTGGTGGCACTGGTGGTTGAAGACCCCCTTCAGCAGGGGGCAGAAGCGTTCATCTGCCAGCCTGACCTGTTGTCTCTTGAGGTCTTCTGCTTGCCTGGAGCCTGGATCTGAGATGTCATGGAGGCATTAGTGAGACTCATCCAGTCCTCTAGCTACTACCCCATGCTGCTTATCCATGTGGGCACCAATGATACTGCCAGGGGAGACCCTGAGCAGATCAAAAGTGACTACAGGGCTCTGGTTGCAAGGGTGAAGGGGATGGGGGCTCAGGTGGTATTCTCCTCGATACTTCTGGTCAAGAGAAAGGTCCTAGGCAGGAGCAGGTGTATCCTGCAAATCAATTCATGGCTCTTCAGGTGGTGTCTCCAGCAGGACTTTGGCTTCTTTGACCATGGAATGAAATTCCAGGAAGCAGGATTGCAAGGAAAAGATGGACTCCATCTGATGACCAGAGGGAAGAGCATTTTCACAGGCAGGCTCACTAACCTAGTGAGGCGGGCTTAAAACTAGGTTTTCTGGGATGTCGATTAAAGCCCTGAGGTAAGTGGGGAAGTGGGTGACCTGGAAGAAGCGCAAGCAGGAGGGGGCAACAGGAGAGGCTTCTCTTTCTTCCTGAGAAATCAGGGAAATCAGCTAGTTAAGTCAGAAGCCTGTACATGAATGAAAGGAGCCTGGGAAAAAGCAGGAGGAATTGGAAGTCCTTGCACAGTCACAGAACTGTGACATGACTGGAATATCAGAGACTCAGTGGGAGCTCGCATGACTGGAGCACTGTCATGGATGGGTACAAACTGTTCAGGAAGGACAGGTAGGGGAGAAGAGGAGGAGGAGTTGCATTTTATGTAAAAGAGCCATATGATTGCTCAGAGCTCCAATATGAAACTGGAGATGGGACTATTGAAAATCTCTGGGTTAGAATCAAGAGGGAAGAGCAGCAAAGGTGATGTCATGGTGGGGGTCTGCTATAGACCACCAAACTAGGAGGAAGTGGTGGACAAGGCTTTCTTCAAACAGCTAGTGGAAGTTTCCCAGTCACAGGCTCTGGTTCTCATGGGGGACTTCAATCATGCTGACATATGCTGGGATAACAATACAGCAGTGCACAGGCAATCCAGGAAGTGTTTGGAGAAGGTTGGGGACAACTTCCTGGTGCAAGTGCTGGAGCAGCCAATGAGGCGCTGTGCTCTTCTTGATCTGCTGCTCACAAACAGGGATGTATTAGTGGTGAATGTAGTAGTGGATAGCAACTTGGGCAGCAGAGACCACAAGATGATTGAGCTCAGGATCCCGAGGAAGGGAAGGATGGAGAGTAGCAGAGTAAGGACTCTGCACTTCAGAAAAGCAGACTTTGATTCACTCAGGGAAATCATGGGCAGGATTCCCCAGTCTGAATCCTGAAAAGAGGGCTGTACTTTAAAGAAATATTACTGAGTGTGTAGGAACAAGCTGTCCAGATGTACATGAAGCATAGCAAGTATGGCAGAAGACCAGTTTGGCTTAGCAGAGATCTCTTCAAGAAGCTAAATCACAAAAAGGAAACTTATAAGAAATGGAAACCTCAACAAATGACTAGGTAGTAGTAAACAAGTATTGCTCAGGCTTGCAGGGCTCCCCCACCCCCTGCCCCCTTCCCAGCAGGCAGCACTGCCAGAGCAGAGGCTGTGGTGGGGGAAGAAAGGGGGGGATGTGGGCTGCCCGCTGTGGGCTTAGGACTCCTTGCCCTGCTGCCCTCCCCCTGGGGGCTCTGCAGCCCAGTAGGAGGGACCCGGTTTGGGAGGGAAAACCGTGCCACCATGGCCATCAAAATGAGGTTCCCCCTACGTACCCAGTAGCAGCAGGGACACCACACCATAGTGGCATGGCACCCCCGCCCCCCATGCTGGGTCCTGCCCACTGCACTGTGGGGGTAGCTCCTGCCCAGAGCTGGTCCAGCCCAGCCGCAGCCCCATGCCCCGATGTGGGCACAGAAATCTTGGGGAGACACATGCCCCCTCTGCCACATCACCTTGGCCCCCCTGCTCCCCTCTACTGCATCATCTGTGCTTCCCTGCCACATTGCCTATGGGCACCCCCAACCCTCCAACATGCTACCTGTGCCCCCTGGGTCCCTGTTTATCGTGACTCCATTTGCTGATGTTGTGACCGCATTAGGTTTTATGACCCAAAGTTTGGGCACTGCTGGGTTAGGGACTAGTTAGAAAATCTGGACATATACAAGTCCATGGGGATGGATGGGATGCACCCAAGGGTGCTGAGGGAGTTGGCTGATATGATTGCAGAGCCACTGGCCATCATCTATGAAAACTCATGATGATCGGGAGAGGTCCTGGATGATTGGAAAAGGACAAACATAGTGCCTATATTTAAGAAAGGGAAAAAGGAGGATCCAGGGAACTACAGATCAGTCAGCCTTCCCTCAGTCCCTGGAAAAATCATGATGTAGATCCTCAAGGAATCCATTTCTAAGCACTTGGAGCAGAAGAAAGTGATTGGGAACAGTCAGCATGGATTCACCATGCCTGACCAATCTGCCTGCCTTCTATGGTGACTGGTTCTGTGGATGCAGGGAGACCAGTGGATGTGGTGTACCTTGATTTTAGCAAGGCTTCTGATACCGTCTCCCACAATATTCTTGCAAGCAAGCAAAGGAAGTATTAGCCAGATGAATGGACTGTAAGGTGGATAGAAAACTGGCTGGATTGTTGGGCTCAAAGGGTAGTAATCAATGGCTCGATGTCTGGCTGGCAGCTGGTATCAAGTGGAGTGCCCCAGGGTCAGTTTTGTTCAATATCTTCATCAACCACCTGGAAGATGGGATGCAATGCACTCTCAACAGGTTTACTGATGACATCAAGCTGTGGGGAATATCATAGAACTAGAGAAAGTTAGGGTTGGAAGGGACCTCGGGAGATCATTTAATCCAACCCCCTCCTCAAAGCAGAATCATCCCGAAGTAGATCACTCCAGCCAGGACTTTGTCAAAGCTGGGCCTTAAAAACCTCCAAGGATGGAGATTCCACCATGGCTCTAGGTAACTTGTTCCAGTGCTTCATCCTTGGAGATTTTTCAGTCTCCCTTCTTGGAGGTTTTTAAGACCAGGCTTAGATAAAGCTACATAGATTAAGCCTTGCCTGGGATGAGATAGTTGGGGATGGTCCTTCTTTGAGCAGGGGGTTGAACTAGATGACCTCCTGAGGTCCCTTCCACACCTAATTTTCTATGATTTTGTGATTCTATAATTTTTTTTTTTCCCCCTAGGTATCTATCCACAAAGAGAAGAGGCAATATAAACCTAATAAAAAACACAACTCACATTGATATCAGTAAATAAGTGCACATGACGAAGGGAAAACTGATATATTATTTGAGATACACACTCAGGAAAGTAATGCTGTTGTCAGGGTAATTTTATTTTTTACAGGAGCTCTTATCAAGAGGGAGAGAGTTGGATGTGTGAATGAATCCTAGTACATATTAATAGTATCACTAGTCCACTCTACAATCCTGCCCTGCAATTTTCTGTTAAATAGAGTTGTGAATTATACTAGATGCAGAAGTGCAGAGGGCTTCTTTATCTTGAGTTTCCAGTTCCACTGAAAAAAAATGTTCAAATAGTATAAATATGAGCCTCGGGACCTGTGCAAAGAATTCACAGCAAATATGTTAATCTGGCCTCTTTTTTGGTTGTTGAATATATGCAAGTGTAGCCAATTGGTCACTGTGTATTACATGTCTCCCCTCATTGCACAGCTGTTGTTTATTACAGTGGCTGGCTCCAGAGAAGTTCTGTTTTAACCTGCAGTTTTAACTGTATAAGGCCCTTGGTTCAAATCCCAGTGTCCAAGATAGCAGCAAACACATAAACATCTTGGAATAGTCTCATCATGTTTCCTGTAGAGAAGCCCTGAGCGCATTCAAATTTTCAAGCTATGTCCATTAGTTTTGAATGGACATATGCATCCCTGAATACTGTTCCTGTAGCTTGGCTGAATAAATATATATAATGCATAGAATCATTCTGTGCTTTCTGGTGCAAGTACTCATGTGTATGAGTTCAATGATAGGTTTCTGTGAGTAGTCTCTAATGGTTATTAGAGTATCAGTGCTCTGTGAACACTCCTGCTGGGAAGTCCATCGACTGAGCTATCTGCCGATAGCACAGTTTGTTTTCATTCGTTACTGTTTTGTCTCATTTATGCCAGCTGACTGTAAGTTTGTGGAGGGATTCAAAGAGGAAAGTGATGTGATCAAATGAACAGGCAAGGAAGAAGACATCATTTCCAGGAGCCCCACTCCTGGTCTGTTGCCAGTGAGTTCTAAGCAAGTCATGATATCAAGGACTTCTTGGCAGCAGGGGTGTACAACCGCTGGCTTGCAGGCCAGATCTGGCCCCATGTGTTGTGTAGTCCAGGCCACGGAGCTCCTCATGGGTTTGAAAATTTAGCAGCGGGTAGTGGTAGGACTGCTTCTCTGCTGCCAGATTTCCAGACCCATGAGGAGCCCTGTGGGCTAGATAGCTTGGTCCTGCATGCAGGGCAGCACAGCGGCAGTGCAGGGCCCAATCCCAGCAGATGGGGCTGGGCAGGGACAGTGCAGGGGCCCAATTCCAGTGCATGGGTCCAGGTGGGGCAGCATAGGGCCCCTAAACCCAATCCTGGAATACGAGGCCCAATTCTGGCACACAGGGCCAGGTGGGGGCAATGTGGAGCCCCAGGGCCTGTTTCCAGCATGCAGGGGTCAGCTGAGGCAGCCCAGGGCCCAATCCTGGGGTGCAGGGCCCTGATCCAGCCCACGGACCAGTCCCACACCTCTTGTTTGGCCAGTGGAGGCACAAGACTCAGCACCACTGCTATGGGCCCTCCTGTCTCCTACTCTCTCCCATAGGCAGAGGTCTCCACCTCTTCTACAGGTTCCTAGGAAATAGGGACAGGAGGAGGCAACAGACCCCTATTTCATTTCATTTCTGGTATGCCTGCTGAGGAGGAGGCATGAGAAAGAGACTGTTCACTTTCCCTGGTCTCTGACTGCATCAGTAGGTTTTTGGATGGAGTTATAGCCCAAGCTACCGATAACCAGGCACTTCTTTCTACCAGGGAAAACAAATGAGAGTGGCTTGTTATTCTGCATTCTTAAATTGCCAATGAATAAAACAGGACATACTGAATTGCTTGAATAAATAAGAGACTGAGAGTCCTCATTGCATTCTGTTGTTTAACTGCATGCAGCTGTTCAGAAACATTGCACATCATCATAGCTGAAGAAGTCTCTCCATTCACCTTTTACATTGCAATAGAGTTTGTTTGTACATAACCTTTGCCTACTTAAATCTCTGGGCCCTAGATTCTTGCCTAGTGATGTGAGACTGAACACAAAAGGTCAAATTGAGTAAAACAAATGCAAGCAATAGACTTTAAAACTCCTAAACAAACCAGAAAAATCATTCTACAAGAGGTATGGTTATAAATATGTATCATCCATATCATTAAATAGATGGAGCTTTAAAACAAACTTTTGAGAGGCAGGCATTTCAACAATAAATTTGCATTACAATATACTGACTTTTCTGCACTGTATAGGGAAGTAGAGGTCAGGAACCCAGCCCCTTCTGCTTTCTTCCTAGCCATTCAAACTCCCTTCACTAAATCTCTGATTCATGTCATCTCACTGTATTTCAGTTTGCTCCTATGAAAACTAAGGACAAAGATAGTTCTCTTGTTTGCCAAGTGCTTTGAGAGCTGCAGATGACAAGTGCTCTATAGTAACAATAACAATTAATAATGCATTGATTCAATTAGCTGGGGATTTTTTAAATGCGATACATTACCCTCTGGCTGCAAAAAACATAAACCATGTCTATCATGGTTTGTCCAGAGCAAAGTTTGCAGTCAACGTATTAATCAGATATATGTTTGCATATTTATTGCAATTGTATGTGCAAATATAGAAATGGGATTAAGTGAGCAAATATGCAACCACAATTCTGAAAATCTAGGGATGGTTAAAATCAAGAATATGCCTTAAATTTATCGTTACATTTCAGAGATGCTAGCCTCTCCAAAACTACAAGGACAGGAGAAATAACGGTAAAAATGGCACGTTCAAACTTCAGGAGTAAAAGTTATTGAAAAGCTTTAAATTTTTAAAAGAGCTTCAGGCTCTATCAATGATTTGCATAATATCCTATAATCATGGAAAATTTCTAGCCTGACCTAGTCTCTTTGTACAGTAGGATTCAGTGCTGCTTTTCTGAAGTCTGGGGTCCTTACTCTGCTGCTCTCCTTCCTTCCTTTCCTCAGGTTCATGAACTCAATCATCTTGTGGTCACTACTGCCCAAGTTGCCATCCACTATTACATTCCTCACCAATTCCTCCCTGTTTATAATCAGCAGGTCAAGAAGATCATGGCCCCTCGTTGGCTTCTCCAACACTTGTGCCAGGAAGTTGTCCCCAGCCTTCTCCAAAAGCTGCCTGGATTGCCTGTGCACTGCTGTATTGCCCTCCCAGCACATGTCAATGTGATTGAAGTCCCCCATGAGAACCAGGGCCTGTGACTGAGAAACACCCACTAGCTGTTTGAAGAAAGTCTCACCTGCCTCATCCTCCTGGTCTGGTGATCTATAGCAGATCCCCACCACAACATCACCCCTGTTGCTCCCTCCTCTGATTCTAACCCAGATACTTTCAACAGGCCTGTCTCCAGTTTCATACTGGAGGTCTGAGCAATCATGCAGATCTTGTATATAAAGCACAATTCATCTTCCTCTTCTCCCCTGCCTGTCCTTCCTGAGTAGTTTATGCCCATCCATGACAGTGCTCCAGTCATGCAAGCTCCCCCCTATTCTCGGTTATTCCAATCACATCATATCCCTGTGCGACTGCAAAGACTTCCAGTTCTTCCTGCTTCTTTCCCAGATTTCTGCTTGCTTCCAGAGACCACAAGCTTGCAGCTTCCACCCTGTCCTCTTCCTTCTCTAGCCCTGCCTTTGGCAGTCCTTCCTCCACAGTCTTGAGGTCTCCTTCAGCATTGAATTGATGAAGTCCTCATGGTGGAGGATGCTTCAGAGCCAGGCAATCTACTTCTGTAGCTCTCTTGCCTGCTCCCTGCAGGGCACCACCAGGAGGCACCACTCACATCGCAGGCAGTCGTCACACCTGGCTGTCACTGGAAGGAACCTGGAAGCCTCAGTCTCCATACTGCCAAACCAGGACCTGGGTAGAGGCCTCAATGATGAGCAGTCCTGCCTGGACAGACACCTCACAGGTGCCATCAGTGGAAGAGCTAGCAGTGGCTGTGGTATTGCAACAGCCTCCAGCCATTTATCTGGGTCTCTTAATCTACTGCCTCACTCTTCTTGCTCCTCTTTCCAAGCAGACCTTCCCTTGCAAACTCCCCGGTAAGCTGGCCTGTTTGCTGCTCTTTGATCCCAAAAGGTTTACTTTTCCCTGCTTCCTCTCACCAAGCTTACAGTGAAGGAAGGAGAGAAGGATTTTCCAGGCAAACGCCCTAGTGAACTCCCCCTTGCTCAGGACTCAAGCTAAGCAAGGAGTTTAAGTATTGGTCTAACTCCTGAGTTTTAGCTACTTACATTAAATATATGTACATATACTTCTCTACCACTCTAGAGATACAGCCCAAAAAGTGAAGTCTGGCAGGATGAGGAAAATCCCTCTGCACCTTCAAATCTTCCAGGATGTGAGACAAATCAAGAGATAAAACAGAGCAGTCTCAATGGTATGTTCTGACATGTCTCTACTTAGCATCTCTAATAAGGAACAGCACATACCACATATACTGACCCTTTATTGATCGTTCAATAGAGTTTTCCGTAGGCCATTCATAGATCCTTTTCTCTTCCAGAAATGTATTGAGGAGGTGTGAGAAGAGGCCAGAATGTAATTCCACATCTGTTGCTCCAGGCCTCATAGGCTCACAAAGCTGAGAGGGGTAAGGAAATAGTTATCAGTTTGGAAATCATAAGTCTCAGAACCGATTTAATATCTTTATGTATGGACATCTGCTCTATTATTTTACCTTCTTGGAATCAGGGTATGGCCTTGCGAGTTTACTGTTCAGTACTGTAGGGAGTCACAATTTCATCTGGGGTTTATTCAGTTTTCAATGTGTTTTCCAGCTCTTTCTAGCAAGCACAAGGAGTTGTGGTTAGGACATGCCACAGGTTTTGCTACATTTTCTCCACATCTGTCTGCCAGAATATCATCAGCTGTGCTTTTGAACCTATGAGCTCCTGCTGGGTTTGCTGCTGAGGTTGGTATTCTTCCAGGGCAGGTTTGATTCCAAGCACCATTCTCAACCATTTTTGCTGCTGTCCACATGATGAGAGAGCCACCTTTCTTAGTAAGTTGCACTTGTCAATATCTATCTCCAGCATTAAATATTGAACAAGTTTTTACTTTTAGTCCTCCTTTACATGGATTTTGTAGGAAGCACTTTTTAAGGCCTTGTATAATATTTTTCTATGTACATAGACATGCAGAACTTATTTTCCTTCTTAATGATGCTTGTGATTCCTTTTACTTTTGACCTCCTATTATTCAATTTTTTTTCTTAATGTAACACATATTCTATAACTCATGCCCTGTAATAGCTGATTTGTTTTTCTTATTTACAAGTGTAATCATGAATGGCTTATACCTCCTGAGGCTGGGGAGGGGGAGGGAGAGGTGGGAGGACAGCAACTGCCCGCAGTTGGCAGCAACGGTGTCAGTGGCGTGGTGGTGGTAAGTGGTGATTGCCCGCAGGTGGCTGTGGTGGTGTCAGCGGCGAGGGTGGGCTGAGCGGGGACCACCCACAGGCAGCTGCGGTGGTGTCAGCAGGGGGTGGGGGGTGAGGAGCGACTGCCTGCAGACGCCGGTGGCAGCGTCAGCAGCACGCAATATCGGGGGGGGGGGCACATGCCCCCCTGTACCTCCCTACGCATCGCCTATGGGTGTAATGTGTCTGGAAGACATCCCAGTCTTTCAAATATATTAGCAGCATCACTGCAGGGGCGATTTGTCTGTTCTTGATTTCTTAGAGTCATGAATTCTCTTTTTGAACTAAAAACAGTGGATTCTGAACACAGTGTCATCTGGATAACCTGAAATTTTGGGCTGTATGTTCTGCTTGTACTCTATATCACCCTAGTGGTATTATGATAATACCATCACATAGTTATACTTTGGCTTTGCACTGGTTGCAATTTCACTTTCTTCTCTTATATTAATCCTGGCAAATCCTTGTAGCATATCACGTTCACTGATATCCTGCTGCTTTTCTGGCATAAAATTTTCTGCTGCCTTGTATTTTGCATGTGGTGCTAGTCCAAGCTTCATAAACCATATATTTTTGCTGTCTTGTACTGTGTTCATGTCATATACATACAAATCCTCAAACTCTGACTCACTGCTTGCTTCCTTCTTTTTGTTTTACTAGTCTGCAAACTTTGGCCAAATGATTTCTCTTGTCACAGTTATTGAATATGTTCGCATAGGCTAGACATTTTCCATTATCGTGTTTTTCTCCATAGTACTCAAAGGCTCTCCTTTGCTTTCATTGATTTCCTCTGCTTCATATTTATGCATTTGTTTCAGCACAAATTTTGGTGCATTTTTCTTTGTATTTTTGTGCTTTCTCTAGGCTACTCAGTGGATTATTTCTGTGTTGACTCCATTTATGTTCCAAATTAAGACATGAACAGGTTTATGAGCTGTCTTGCATAGCCCCTGGAAGACTTGGTGTGGGCTGTCAGAGAATTCCCACATGGGCAACTGCATCTTTTCCCCCTACTATTGACCTATCACAAGCCGGTTCATCTTTAAAGATCTGATAACTGATAGATTCAACCATTTTACACAGTTTGGCAATATACTGATTTGCTGGTTCTCCAGTTTTGATGACATCATTAAAAAAACCTTTTGTAAATGACTCTTATTGACTGAAAATGCTTTGGGATCTTCATTGTGTGCTGTTCCAATGTGCTGTTGGACAAGGTAGCAGCCATTCCCTATTAAGGATAATGATGTAACAATTCTTCTTTTGTTTTCCTCTTTATCCACTCTTGTTCAATATGTTATACTTTTGTCATTGTGTTCTAAAGAATATGCATCTGCTAAATATGTTCCCTTTCATGTTAATGTTCTGGGAGACAGGAATGCTGCCACAAGTACTGTTTTGTCTTTGCTTTTGGTTTGTGATGTTGTTAGTTTCTGGTTGTCTATGCCTGTAGGAGATGACTCACTTCTAACAATGACCTGCTTCTGTTACAATGTTATGGTATACAAGAGAATCCTGGCTGTTCAACCAGTCAGCCTTTATTCCTTCTTCCTCATACCCTTCTGTCTCAATAAGTCCTTCCCAACAGTAGAGTTCTCCAAAAAGTTCCTAGACCGTAACCCTGTGGCTCTCAATATTTTTGGACTCAAGGCCTCCCCTCTATAATTTTTCTGAATTTAGTAGCATACCACTTCAGAAACTAATTTCACTTAGTTTTTACTAGAGAAAAAATACTAGAGTAATTCTTATGTGGCGAAGAACTCAGAAAGACCACAACAGGTCAGAATGGTTTTGGAGCTATGAATTGCTATTTGAAAGCTCTCGGTTTCTCTTGTGAATAACATGTACATGTTTGCACACCCAATAGTGCAAATATTGTACTGCACCCTTAAAAGAATCTCATAGTATCCCAGAGTGCTTCCACATCCTGAATGAGAATCACTGACTCAACCTGTGAAGAGCATCTTATAACAATGTTGGCTAAGATGTATCTATTATACAAAAGCCCAATTAGATGCTTTAGATGGAAATGTTAACAGTAACATAACTCACTGACTGGCAGTCCACATTGATATTTTTTGTTAGACCTTGCTCATCAGGCAAATTTCATTCACATCAGTTTCTTTAAATAGTGGGGCTTTTTGTTTTGCACTGTGGTTCATCCAAAGGAATCACAGAATTTGAGGAATTCACTCCTTATTGGCCTGAAGTCAGAGCAAATACCACCTTGGCATTTTCCAAAGTCCTATTAGCTGCCTGCCTGTTGTCTTGGTACCTCGATACATTTGGCTCTTAGAAGCTATGACCCCTTGAGACACTTCAGGCACTTATTTTTTTTTCAAAATGTTATCCACTATTTTGATAAAATTTGGAAAAAGTTACATAAAACTTTCAACCCATTTGTAGTCAAACATGGGCTGGACTTGATGATCTTCTGAGGTCCCTTCCAGCCCTAATGTCTATAATGTCTATGAAATCTTGGTGCTTCTCTTGACTACAGTAGAATTAAGCAGACTATATACCAATGAGAAGAAAGAAAAAGTAGCCTAGTCTGTTTCTACCAGCCAGACTAATTCCAGCATATGTGACAACTTTGACGAGTAGATTTGTGTTTATTGTAACTGGTGTTTCATATTATATAGGCACCTATGATTAACCTGTCTCCCTGGATACATAAATTATATAAATTTAAGGTTGAGGCTACTCATTTTAACTATAATTTCAGCAAACTTCTTCTAAAATCTCTCCAGCAAAAGAACATAGTGGACTCTTGACAGATATTTCTAATACACATCCGTATTAATAGGAGCACTACAAAAAATAATTTGAGACCATGCTGAGCTATAAGACAACATTTAGATGGCAGAGAATTGATTTTCTATAAAGCTGAGCCTTTCATAAAAAGGTAAATAAATTTTGCAGTGAACAATTCACAAATGAAATATGTGAAATTGGATGTCTCTAAATCATGTATCAATTTGATTTTCATAAACATGGTTACTTGTCAGTGGGAAAGTCTATTTCACATGGCCAAAGAGTTGACGTGGCCTGCTTTCCATACCTTTCACTGGTAGAGTCACAGCTGGGCAAAGCACATGGGAAAGGCCTTCTTCCACCTAGGTCAGCAAAATGTTCTGATTTGGAAACGTTATACTGCAAGGCAGTGGAGGATCAGATCCCAAATGCACTTTGAGACCCAGAAGAATGGTGCAACTATTTGTCAGGACAAGAGCTACTGGCAAGACCCAGCCTCAAAGGCAAACCATAAATGTGGTGGTCCAGAGAGAGCCTTCAGAATGAACTTGAGTCAAGAAGACATGTTCGCCCTTGCTTCTCATTTCTATTGATAGAAATAAATTACTTCACCCATTTCCCAGGTACAGCTTACTTTCCTGTCTTCCAGGTATCTAAGCAGCTACTTTGCCTGGCAAGTAGAAGTGACATATATAAGGGCCTGCTCACTTCTCTCTTTCCTTGCAAACAGAGAATTAAAGAACAGCCAGTGTTCTCTTCCTGTGACCAGAGTGGCCAATTTAATTGCATGGGAGTGCTGGTGAGGGGGAGCCAGGGGTGAAGGGTGGCAGTACTCTTAAAGACTTGTACCCATTTGTAGGTAAGTAAGGGCTAAGGACAGTTTGCCCCACATTGTTGGGAAGGAAAATGCTGAGGTGTATCCTTTGTAAAAATGAGCTCTCAGGACAATATTGAGAGCTACATCCATTAAAACATTAAAGTTCACTCAAACCTTTTCTTGGATCAGCTTGTGTCAATTGTTATAAGTGGTATCAACAATTGGAAGGAAATGAAGCAGGAGACTGATTGGGGTGGAGGCACATCAGCATTTGTTTCTTTCCTAACAAATTAGCTAATAATAGTGCACCTAAAAATAGCTACAGTGAAGAAATATAAGTAATAAATAGCAGAGCCCTGTGATGCACTTCTACTTTGACAATATGAGTATTAAAGATGAGACTTTTAAAGCTACTTTAGTTTCTTCTTAGATGTCTTTTTGAGTTCTGTGAATTTTTGGTAGGGAAGTCACATGGCTTTCTAGTAAGAGATGTATAAAAAAACCGACACCGTTTAAGATTTTTTTCTGTAGCACATATGTACAGAATACAGTGCTTTATTCAGCATTTGTTTGGGATGAACAGTCTCTTTTCCACTGCACTCTGGTTATTCAAGATTTTTTACGTGGGTTTAAACTTGAAACCCCTAGAAAGTATGACTTTGGTGTTCTAATGTGTAGATCCTGTCTGTAGGAGTCACAGTTTTTGCTTGGTGTGCTCAGTGTAGGTGATGTCATCCTAGATATTGTTCTCAGGAACGCCTGCAGGACCCCCTGTGTTTCTTCATAGATGAGGTCAGAGATGTGCTTCACACCCCCTCCTAGAAAGTCAGACAGTAGATACCTAACTTGGTGGATTTTGTATCTCAGAGCCTTCTTGTGGTGAGTAGAGCCTTCTTTCCGAAGCTCTTTGCCTCCCTTTCAACAAGAAGATGTATTAGCTGTCTTCACTCTAACCTCTGCATCATAGAAGATCAACCAGGGACCTGGACACATAAGTGAAAACTGGCTGTGAGGCATCTGAGTTACAGTGACATTACAGAATCTAAATGTTCATTTTGGGAGGCACAAATTAAGAGTTTTTGAATTTTTTTGAAAAGTCAAAACTGTCTGTGGAAAACGACCACATTTTCCAGGCAGTGATAAGTCAAGTACTAATATACTTGGACCCCATTGTAACAATTTCTCAAGGAGAGGGGATTTTAACAATTATACAAAATTAAAAGAACTGTTTGCTAATGGGCAAGAGTTTCCTAATGAAAAACAGATGCATCCTAGTATGAACAAGTGTGTAATTTCCCCCTGAATACACAAATCACTCCAGATCTCTAGAGTGATCTATGGAGGGTTCCCTCTAGCATCCATTTCTGCCACTGTCAGACACAGGATACTGAGCTAGATGGACCATTGGTTTAACCCAGTACGGCACTTAAATATATCATGAGAGAGTGTGGAGATAAACTGCTGTGTCAAGAAGTGGTATGTCAGAAAAAAACATCCCTATTCTGGAAAAATATTTATGCACATGCTTAAAACCTTTTGAATATCAACAGGACGTAAGCATGTATTTAACGTTAAGCACATACTTACATTTTCCTGAATAGGAATGCCTCCAAATTGGGACCACAGATCAACACAATGCAAATTTCACATCCAAATTCCAACACAGAAGCTTTTAAAAATGCCATAATGATTTATGGGCAATGGAAAGGTGACAAATGCTATTACAAGCAGGTCTCACTAGTGCATTTTCTAGCCCATGACTCAAACCTTTATTTGTGCTGTACTGTGGAGAGAGATTTATTAAGACTGCTCTCAAATGGATGTTATGCAAAGCAATACTCTAATTATACCTATAGCCCTGGCAAAATTTAAAGAGAAATAAAACAAGTGAGTGAATATGCATTCTTCCCAGTAAGAACACTTTATACAGTTTCTCCTCTCAGTTTTTAAAAAAGTCTTTATTTCTCTAGAGGCTAAGTGCAGCATAGTAGCATAATAGCATAGTGCAACAATATACTCAAGCCCTGACTCGATAGGAAGTGCATATATTTGTGGGAAAGGGAGATTTCTTAATAGCTCTTCTGGAGTTGACTCCTTTTCTTTTAGATTTTCTGGGTGCATCTACACATGCACCATTACTGCACAGTAACTTAGGTTAAAATTACACCCGTGCACCCGGACTGCTCAGTAACTACAGTGACTTACACCAATTTAGGAGTAAATTTGCTACCTGCTTGAGCAAATTTACTCCCTAGTTGGCATGATGCAGGTAGCAAATTTGCTCTTGAGTAGTTACTGATGCAGTAAGGCATGTGTAGACGCCTTACTGCACTGTGACCCCATTTGTGTGGACTGACTTGGGAGCATAGATGGAGGGAGAAAATATTATTTAGGAAGGCACTGAGTGCATGCATCAGCATGAGAACTACAACTCCCATTGTGCTCTGTGTGGTGGAACGCATGCGCGGTTAGCCTCTTTTTTCCTCAACTGTGTGGAGCTAAGCATGCATGGGGCGCTGTCCTGGCTGCATGCCAAGCAGTGCTGTGGTGCTGCTGCTGTTGCCAGCAGCTGAGAATTAGTTTGTGGGGGCTAAGCCCCAACAAGCCCCGGCCTTCTGCCACCTATATTTGGGAGTAACTTTACTCCCAAGTCGGTGCACATGCAGCATTACTTCACTGTAATGCCTACACGTGTAGATGCTGGTCTAAAAAAATGCAGTAACTTACTGCATAGTAAATGCACATGCAGACATGCCCTCTTTGTCATTTGATGATGAACCACATTTCATACTGGTTTGTAGAAAGGGAACGTCCCAAGATCTCAGTTTCCATCCCCCTACATTTTTTCCTGCACTGTCCCAGGACTAACAGGGAATTTGATCTTAATTGGTCTTATCCATGAGTGTTCATGGTAAAGGTTTCACAGGCAATGGCAGGTCCTAGTAACCTCAGCTGCAACTATTTCTGTTCTACTTTGATTTGCGTAGGGCACGTCTACATGAGACACTTACTGCACAGTAGCCTAATAATACTGTACAGTAGCGTGTCATAGCACGGACAGTGATAATACACTACTGCAAAGCCTTATTAGGTTACTGCATAGTAGTGTCACTAAAAAGGTGTATGTCAGCACTACTGCGCAGTAACTCCAGTTACTGCACATTTATTTAGTAGCTGATTATACAAGTACTAAATTAAAAGCACAGTAACCACTGCACAATGAACATGTAGATACACCCATACAGCCATAAAGCAGATGGCTTTATTGCCTTTTAAAGCATTAGCATTCTTGGCTTTTTTATGTGACCTGCATTCTCACAGCTTTCTGCTTAGGTGGGAGATGTCACTATAATTTGCTTCCAAATTTGCTCTTAACATGAATGACCTGCGTGACTTTGGCTACTAAAACGACTGACCTGGATGATCTTACCAACTCTCTGTCTTTGGTCAGCATCAGGAGTGACAGGAACAAGAGCTTTAATGCCTATGAAAGGCTGTGAGAGTTACTATGGTATATAGTGCATTAGCTGCGAGATTGTTCCAGCTAAAATACCCACTATGTTTACAATTATAAAGAAAAATAGCAATTTGCCATCTTATCTGTGAAACAGCACTGCTACTTTATGAATTAAAAGTAACCTATTTCTATTTCATCTGTGTTTTGTGTGAAGGATGTAGCATATATTGTCACATTAATCTGATGAACTGCACTAGTGATGCCAGGATATAGTAATGTAGCTTTTTGTGCTACTTTTCAGCCTCATTTGTAACAGTGAGACTATGTAGCATATTTATAAATTTAAGGAACAGGAATGCATGTGTTAAACCTAGATTGTTCTTCTGAGAACTACTGTACACTGGTATGTCAAAAGCCAATAATCATCATTGTTTATATGACTAATTGCTTTAAAAAGACTGGATACATTTTATAACATATCTTCATCAAATAAAACTTCCTTATTTAGCTATTGTGTTGTTGATTCAGAGGATAATATCTCCTGTACCTCCATAATGTCTGAAATGGGTCAGACATTGCCCTGCTCTATCTACCTTACAGCTGTAAGCAAATCAAAGTTCTGTGTAGAACAGAGAGCGTCATCTTGCAGCACATCTCTGCTTTGCGTTAGTAAACCACAAATGATAATGGTTACTGATCTGCTTGATCCAGATTGTCAGGGACTTAGTGAAAATTGAACAACGTACTAATTTGTGGTAGATATTTGATAGCAATTCTATGCTGGCTTCTGGGCAAAAACCCAATTGCATGTTCAGTTAGAAACCCACGCCAGAGCCTGCAATTTCATAAATCTCACTAAGAAAAAACAGTTGTAAGTCTACTTTCTGGCAAAACTGTTTTTCTCTCCCCCATATTTGTCACTTAAATATGTATCTCTAAGATGCACTTACTGAAAGAATTATGTGCGGTTGAGTCTGTATGTAAGGGAAATTGCAAAGAATTATGGCACATTTCAGTCATGACAGGATTTTCCTCCTACAGCTCTAGATCTAAACTGGTACACATGCCATAAACATGTTATTTGGCTTCAGTTTCCTGTTTGGCCCCAAATAATTTCAAGTGGATCCACGTATTCAGTAATTCATGTTCTCTATATGGGTGATTTTGTAGTTCAGTCTTTTTAAATGTAGTAACAGACTGTACAGCAAAAGGTCCTTCCCTTTTTCATGTTCTTGTAACCAGGTAGTTAGCAGAATTTGCAGATTTATTGGAATTTGACAGGCCACGCTAGGAGCACACCTGCTATGGCCTCAAACTTGCAACGCCTGAATTGTCAACAGTGCACCTTAGCACCCACACCACCTCAGCCCCCTACATTGGAGGTAAAAGTCCATTAGAAAGTTATAAGAATAGCAGCTTACTAAAGCACTCCATAGCATTTTTGTAGGATTCATCACCATAGATCAGTGGTGCTCAACCTTCTAGCTCTTTGGGCTAGTGTGGCAGAGCACTGTTGGTGCCTGCCACTTTAAGGACTGAGCCAAGCAGCCAGCAGGTGCTTGATTGCAGTGGCCATTTTAGATCTCTGGCCACCTATATAAACAGAACAGTTCACTGCTGGTAGGGCAGGCAGTAATATCACCTTGGTGTAAGGCTATATGCAATATCCTGGAGGTAAGGGCAGGAGCTGTAGGGGATGGTTTGGAGGCTCCTAGTCCTAGGCATGACTTAAAACTTCACCCTGCTGGGAGTGGGTGGCCTGGTGGGACTCCCAGCGGTGTGGGAGCCCCCAGGAAATACCAGGCCAGTTATCACCCTGGTGAAAGGTGGGTTGGGATGCTTTAATAACCCCAGCTCCCACAACTGGGTGGTTTACCCCATGGTAGGGCCAAGAAGGTGGACCCAGGATAGAGAGGGGGCTATAGATTCAGAAGCCTGACTTATAACACCCTCAACTGGTCAATGCTGGGGCCAGGACCAGAATGGTCAAAAGGGCCAGGGGCCCATCATGAGGGAACCCCCAGAGCTGAGGGCCTGGGGTTTCTAGCTGGCCTTGAAGGTGAGGCCAGGGCCTGTGTGGCCAAAGGTCCTGGGGGGA
>NW_005842201.1:437381-444448 GCF_000455745.1 Alligator sinensis | reverse complement strand
AAGAGTTCAGGGAGCTAGGCAGTCCAGAAAGAAGGTGGAGTAGGCTGCCTGATCAGAGGGATCCAGTTGGGTCCAGATTGGAGGATTGTGGGGCTGGTGATAAGAACAATGAATGCCATCTGTGAGGCTTGGGTTGCAGTGTAGGGTAGGAACAGAACTGCAGATAGTGTCCCCTGGCTTTGGGGCAAGAAATGGGCAGCCTTCTACCTAATTAAGTTCATTAATTATATATCAACAAGGTATGGCAGGAGAGAAGGTGGGTGGTTGCCCCAGAAACAGGTGGGTGGGCCAATGGCAGATTGGCCCTGAGAAGGTCCCCTATTACAACTAGGTAAGTGGTATGGGGTCAGTCCATGTCAGATCTGGCCATGCATGCTGTCCTGATATCACACAGGACCTGATCTTGCACACTGGATCCAGTTTTGTGCCAGTCTGAACCTGTGCATCAGATTCAGCTGTGGAATGACCTTAAGTGTTGGCCCCACCATGTGATGGAGCAATCCAGCACTCAGGGCCACATCATCCAGCTCACAGGGCTCTCCATAGGTCTGGAAGCTTGGTAGCAGGGGTGCTGCAATTAATGCTGCCTTGGTCTCCTGCCACCAAATTTTCATACCTATGGGGAGACTCACAGGCTGGATGACATGACATCACAGGCTGGATCTGGCTCACAGGCTGGAGGTTGAGCACCACTGCCATAGATGTGTATAGAACTATTTCTCAGTAGAAACAGAGGACAATAATTTATTATATTAATTATAGAAAACACTGCTGCCCCTATCAAATGTGTGTAGATTTTAGTCTTGAGGTCAATGTCCTACTGAAAAAGAAATCAGTAATATGTCAGCCAGGTAGTTTTAGTGTTATTTAATTGTTTAATTATACGCACTAATTAAAGATGAGGTGAACACCACAACAGAGACAATCCTGTCTTCTAGGAATCTCAAATCAAAACACCGGTGCCTAATTGAGAAGAAGCAAATCTGTACCAAGAATTTATTCTACACAGAAAGGTTAAGGGAGGAAACATTCTTGCTGCTTGACACAGCTCCCTGCAAGAGAAATAAAAAATGCCATATTTACTCCATTCTAAGACAAGGCCCCTCCACTCCATTTAACATGGGGGGGAACAAAGTCCCTTATCTTAAAATCACAAACAAGGGTGGTGGGAGGGCAGGCAGCTGCTGCAACTCAAGCTCCAGCCCCTACTTGGGATGCAGCTGCTGCCTACCTCCCACCCCTGCTGCCTCTGCACCCTGCCATCCCCACCCCACTGCATCCTCTTTCCCCCCATTTACCTCCCCTACCGCTTCTGCTCCTCATCTCTCTTCCCACTTACCCTTGCTCCATACCAGCAAGTTCTGCAGCCTGGGGCACTGAGCTTGGCCCAGCCCAGCCCAGCCCCATAGCAACAGCATGCAGACCACATGGCTGCTACAGGGACTGGGCTGGGGCCATGCTCAGTGCCCCAGGTGAAAAGAGGGATGGAGCCTGCTGGCACAGAGCAAGGGTAAGTGGGTGGCAGGGGGGGAAGCAGAGGCTGGGTGACAGGCAGAGAAAAGGAGGGCAGGCAGGGGGCAGAGGTGGTAGGGGGGAACATGCAGAAAGCAAGCTGCTTGAATTTTAATAAATGTATCATTTTTTCATGTATAGAGTCTAAGTATTAGGGGGTCATCTTAGATTTGAGTAAATACAGTACTCTAACAATTGCTTAGCCATTGGCCAATATGACATGGAAGAGCTGCTGTGCTGGTAGTGGAGGAGACTGAGCTCCATAGCATAATTTCCATGTGTTTCCTTTGGAAACTATCAGGTTGACAGGATCTAGGTCAGAGGGGACAGAATGTGGACCAAATGGGTGTGTAAATCTGATGATACACTGCTTCTGTGCTTTAATAAAAATAAGGGAATAGGAGCAAAATGACTTCTCAATTTCTTCGTCCTCTTCTAAATGGCTTCTATATTCCTTGATGTAGAACATGCCAAGCTGTAACTCCATATTTTTGTTTAGACAAAACATTCTCACGAAGGCTTCTTAAAGTAGTCCTTTTGGGGAGGTAGATCCAATTCTGTATCCTACACTGGACATTAAATAGCACAGAATCAAAACACTAACAGTTTTATGTAATAAAGTCATATTTATTGTTCTAATTTAAAATCATTACAGTGATTCCCTTTGAATCTTCTTCTTCAGACCTATGAGAAAATGTTTCAGGCTTGTTAATTAGTAAAAATTAGAGCAAATGCTTGTACTATACTGTAATATATTTTCACAGATGTATGAAATTGCATGGCCAATAATTTGTTTAGTTATTTAAATGACTATGCTGTGTGCACAGAAACTGAAATTAAACCACCCTAACCAGTCAATTCTTGGATTCATGACCTCAATGGATAATTCTAGTAAGTGACATGATTTGACTTGGTCTTGAACTCCTAACCCTTGCTGTGCACTGTTGCTGTGCACCGATTAATAGCTGCTGCATTTTATTCTGGAGCCTCATTTATTATTGCATGACCAAACCACAAATCCTTGCAGTTTACAAACAAACCTAAACAATAAAGAAGCTAAAAGATGAAAACATGCACATTGGCCAGACAAATAAGCCTTCCAGTCCCACTGAGCTGGATCAGCAATGCTTGCTGAGTAGGCCTTTTCCAATCACAAACTCAAAATTAGTTAAATGTTTGCTCATTTGGATATTCTTGCTTTACAACTCACGTCTATGCCCTTGGTGCTCTCCTGGGGCCACTCCAGTGGTATAAATAAGCCAATATTTTGCCTTATGCTAGCCTGTGAATGAGTCTGAACAGTGATCAGTGCCTACATACATCCTGGATACTCTAGGCTGCTAGAACAGTTCCCTGTGATTGTGGGCAACCAAGTGCAGGTTGGAACAAATGCAGACGGTAGCAGTTATCTCTTTTACATGCCAAGCTCAAACAGCTAAATCAGAATCATGGTATTATAATGTGAGTAAACAAAAACATAGCCACATTTCTCTGATCTAAACCAGCCCTTCTAGGTAAAGGGAACAGTGATGTCAAGGAAACCAAATCAGCAGCATATCAGATAACTAAAAGAAAGCCCAATCACTGTGGAAGAAAGTCAAGAGTGTCAATACCTGGATATGGGCAACCAGGTTGATCAGGGTTACCAGGTCGCAGGGCTGTAGCAACAGAACCAGAATCACGGATGCATGGAGATGGGGCCAGGGTCAGGCCTGGTGATTAGAGTCTGAGAGCAGGCCCGGTCAGGTATCACCAATTCAAGAGACAACTTGCAAAAGTGCAGTTAAGGATCAGAAAGAACCCTGTTGTCTGGCCACTATGCAACCTAAGGAAAGGAAGTCGTGGGTCAGGTTTTGCTGGTTAGTCAACCAGGAGGGGGCAGAACCTCATTCACTAATACAAGTTTCGATTCACTGGTAGCTGCAACTCTGGAAAGGCCAGGTTCCTGGGTTCAGGGCTGCAGGCCAAACACAGACCCAACACGGAGTCATTCATCCTTCTCAAAGCATAAATGGGAATTTGAGGGGGTCTAATCGACTTTAGGCTCCAGACTTCTGTCTCTTAAGCTTCTTATGCGACCAAATCCCACAAAGAATGCCACTGCTCCTATTGAACTTGGGGTGAGAAGTCTGTGGAGCACGCATGGCCACAACCGGCATGAAATTAGTGCTTGGGGCAATTTGTTGTCAGAGGGCAGATGACAAATCTTGTGGGTAAGAGAACGAGGAGAGAGACTGGGGAGGAAGGGGGAAATAGTGAGAAGCAGGACGATTGCTGGGAGACTAAGAATGGAGGCAACATGGTGAAAGGAAAGTGAATATATCCCTTTTCCACAGGTTGTAGCCACCTGGGTTAGTACAATTAACCATTTCCCCAACGGCATCAATTGCACTGTTCCAAGCTGCCTTGTTGGCCTCCTCGGTTGCTCCCCTAAAGAAGACCTCAGCAACTTCCAAATTTATCATTCTCCCCCAGGCTGGAATGGATTTCCTTCTGGCCCAGGTTCCTGTGGTACATTTGCACCTCTTTCAACTTCTTTTCCCTGCTGCCACTCAAAGCTGCCTTG
Organism: Alligator sinensis; assembly: GCF_000455745.1. Taxonomy (NCBI): domain Eukaryota; kingdom Metazoa; phylum Chordata; order Crocodylia; family Alligatoridae; genus Alligator; species Alligator sinensis. The sequence continues at coordinate 440,370 of NW_005842201.1, read as the reverse complement.
CAAATTCCCACATGCACACCTCCACCTCAGCACTGAGAGACAGAGAATAATCCTCTAACGGGCCTCAGGCCACCCCGACTCAGCAGTTTCTGACTCATCAGCTTCCAGCCTGGACGCAGTCTCTCCAACTTTAGGGTACCTATATTTTAATGGCAGACAAAGCAATTCCCATATACATTTTGCAATAACCCAATAGAGGAGGTTAATAGAGACCTTTTTGGAGAAAAAAAAAATCTTTCATTGAATGACTCTTATAACAGAATATATTGAACTTCCAATCTATGGATGAGCTAAATAAGACAGCTAAGTGTCACCCTCCCCTTTCACAAATGGAGAAGCAAGGGCATGTTAGATCCCCTTATATGACTTGTCCTGGGGATTGTGACAGACAACAGAACCCATTTCTTCATTCTGCCATTCCAGAGTTTTGATGGGAGAATATTTCTTCCTTCTTTAGATGGTATCATGCTCGTGTTTGTAAAGCAGATACACCTTTTTAGTCAGGAGATTAGGGACTCCAGGCATTGTGGGAGAATACAAAGGCAGGAATGTGAGGAACAATATTCGGTAAAAATGAGGCTTGTACAAATCTAATTTCAGAAATGCCCAAGACACATACATTTGCCCTTCTTTGCAGTAAATTAGTATTTTGGTCTGATGAGGTTCCTGTACAGCAGCTCTAACAAAGATAAATGAACCATTTTACTATCCATAAATGATTTATTGTTTCCTTGCTCATGCTAAATCTTGTAATGGATGGATTTAGGTTTAAAACAAAGTTGTATATTATTTCCAGCAGTGCTCAACATTAGCACCAGATTGCCACACCTTTATACATCGGTCCCAGTGTTTACAATGTAATTAATACTTGCTTTTTATTAATTATTAACAGTCATTTGAAAGAAAACAAGTGCCATAATTTTACTATGGGAGCACAAGTAAGATTTAATATTGATATCTAGCAAGAGTGTTGTTGACTAAACAGGATTTTTTCCAAGACCCCAATCCAAAAAGCACTGAAGTCAATGGAGTTCCTTAATTTGACTTCTGTCAGTGTGTCTACACATGCAATTAATGTCCCTGAATTTTTTGCAGAGAAAATCCAGGTGCATTAGGGCATGCATCTATATGTGCACTGGCTTTGGGAGAACAGTGAGCCTGACAAGAGCAGCCTAGTCCAGGGCTGCTCCTGCCCTGCTCCACCCCTCTGCAGCAGCCAGCAGGAGCTCCAGGCTCCCCCGGGTGCCAGCCTTGGGCTGGCAGCAGGCTCTGGGGGCAGACCCGGGTTAGCAGGGGGTCCAGGGGTTAGGCCTGAGTCCTGGGAGGTTGGGGAGAGCTGTCCTGGCTCTGGGGGCAGCTCTGTTCCAGCTGCAGGAAGATTGCAATTTGCTCCCAGTCAGCATCTACATGTGCACTTTGGCGCATTAGTTTAAAGTGCCGTTTTCTAGTACCTGTATCTGTGGGTAGTAGCAATCGGTGCTTTAAATTAATCTACTGCACAGTAATTGCTGCACAAGTGTACAGAGTGATGGTTTACTGTGCATTAGATTAGTCTAATGAGCAGTAAAGCATCTCATATATATGTGCCCTGTGGGTGCTTGATCTGGCTATAAAGGCCTAATCCTACCCTTGGTGCCCTGCTCATGCATGGGATCTTGTTAAAAAACCCAAAATGAATCCTGATGCAGGAGTGAGGGATATTCACCAGGTTACACATAAATAATGAATTCTGTCTTTTTAGAATGGATGTGAATAGCCCAAAATAATGTGGTTAGCCCATAATGTGCTTAGCCCAATGAGGAAGATGATCTGGACCAGCTATATAAGGCATATACATGTATATACATTTGCTGAAACGTAACAAAATTGTCCATCCTTACAGTTTGTTTCACTTATTTTCTGATAGTGAAATTTCTTTCACTTTAATGCAAAGATACTGTTAGTTTTGCACTATTAATTTAATGAATTAAAATATCTCCAGTTTCATATTCCAAATGTATTTCCTGGATGACTGCAGGAGTTTTGTACATGGTGTGAATGCAAAATGCATAACAAAAATGAGATGCTCAGCATGGATTAGGGAAGATTTCTCCCTTAGTTTGTTTCCAGCAGAGCCAGCAGTAGTTGTAAGCTTTGTAGATGAATTTATAACCATTTTAGTTTAAGAGCAATGTATCCCACACTGATGATGATTAATAATATACAAGTTTCATACTAATCCTGGCCTCCTACACCTTTTCTGTTCAACTAACTTTAATTGAAGTCTTTGTTATGGCAAAAAAGCCTTACCTAGCAATCTATAATTGTTAGAATCAGAGTAGGAGTGGCAGGTACAAGGAGTCTAGAAGTAACCCATTCTTCCATTACCAGGTATATTAAGTTATAAGGCATGTGGGAATCACAGAATAATAAGTGATCAAGGTTACTTTCCATGGAGCTCCTGATAGCAGGGAATTATGACTCTCCAAACCCTGGGAGAAACGAATAGGTTTCTCCCCAGTTACCAAGAGCATACAAAATAATGGCACGTGGCTAGACTGTGTTCTACTTCTGTGAGAGGGACCCCTGGCTCTTGCAAATCTGGCATTGGCAAGTGTGGTTTTAAATTCTAACTGAGAGCAAAATCAGAAGCATCACCTAGGTATAAAGCACTGTGCTCACACAGACTTCAAACTAACCTGGCTAACTACCTTTCTGTCCACATAAAGTGACTGACAAGCCCATACTCGCAGCACTGCCACTAGCATGTCCTGCCCACTTGGTCATGCTGCACCAGGGTCTTGATATTGACTTGATGTTATCTGAGATTTTACCTGGAGTTATTGTCCAGTGTTTCTTTCTGATCCCGGGCGACTCAGCTGGTACTACTTCTGTGGGGCTCCACCTCCCCTACATCCCACCCCTTTCCTCTCAGGTGGCCTGGTTCAGTCTCAGTGGTATCTGGGTGTACCCCAGGTACCATCTGCTCCCAACAAAAGCCTGCCCTCAT
>NW_005842201.1:435545-437350 GCF_000455745.1 Alligator sinensis | reverse complement strand
GCAGGAATTTGGTTATGCCTTCTCCGACTAATAAACTGGCAACTTAACAATACTAGAACTGCTTGAGTGATGCGAGCAAACAGGTCAAAGATGCTGTCTGGCACTCTCCTTCAGCACTCCAGGGTTCATGTGGCATGATTTGTACAGCTCTCACACAGTCCCCCATTGTAAGTATATACCGAGAGAACCACATCTTGGGTCAGCTTGCACCTGGCCACGTATTATAGTATCCTGTGGGGCATTTCCTCATGCCCATGTGAACTTTGTGGTCCTGAGACTTCTCTGCTAGGGGATTTTGGGTCCACAATGCTTAAAACTCAGCAGATAGAACTGCAGGATTCTTAAGTGTGTTCTTCCCCTTAGTGGGTCCTGCTAACGCCCCTTGGACTGCCCTCTTCCTGTCCCAGCTGCCTGGGGTGTACCTGCTGGCAAAGTCCCACATGGGTGGGATCAAGGGCTATACCTTTTGACCATCCTGTTGTTGTTCCCACACTGATACCTGGGTTCTCTCTCCTAGGCATCCAGTCGCTCACAGCATCCTCTGGTTCACCAGGGCTTCCTGCCCCAGGAAGGGTCATTGGCTTCAATGCCACAAGTAAGGGAGTGTTCAGACACCACAGGGATGTCCCAGCAACAGTCTGAACTCCTGATGCCTTCCTGGCAACCAGTTTCTGCAGGGTTGTGCTGGTTTTGTTTCAGCCATGGGGAGAGCATCCAGATGTGCAGCCAGTGCTTCCTCCTTTTGCCTCTGCCCCCCCCCCCATTTGACTGGCCAGGTTCTTTCACTCGCAGAGATTTTTTGCACCAGACCAATCTCCGGGCCCTCTTTGGGCGGCATAGTGCTGGCCAATCTGGCCTCAGACTGACCAGTTGGACATCAGTGGTGTAGTGAGTGGGGGGGTGAGCCTGCCACAGTGCCGTGGAATAGGGGTGCTATTATAAGGCTTTACTCAGCCTGGCAGTGGCTCTCTGAATGTTTTCCCAAACGTTCTTACTATTGTACCATCCCTGTTAGCAAGTGATTATCAAACAAAGTGCTTTGTAGTACTTTTACACTAATCATAATAGAATACCACAGATCTTTTATTGAGGGTTTTTTTTTTACCCTTTTTATTTACAGGTCCTAGGGCTGAGGGATTACCTATATGTATGTTGTGATCATGGAAAATGTGGATTTTGGATTACTTTTTTTAACCCCAAAATTGGGGATTCTTTTTAATCAGAGAAAACCAAGATCCCTGGAGACAAGGTCCATAATAACTTTGTTCTTAACTGCTCACATTTAACTGTCTTTGTGCATTAGTGTGTGACACACATTATAAGAAGGGCTGAAACTCTTATTTTTTAGAAAATAGAATATGTTACTTTGCTATGCATTTATACCAGCATTTATGCAATGATTTATATCAGCAGATCATTTGGCTCAGCTTTTGAAATCCATAAAATTCTACTACAAAAATAAATTTCAAAACAAACAAATGAAATCCCCCCATAAATCCTAGAGACCACAATTCCAAACCCTCATACTGTCCCACTCAGGAAAAAAAAGAGGGCTTTTGCAGTAAATTCACAGCAGACTACTTCAGACCAATGCAAAGAAAATACTGACCAAAGGGCCTTTGTAGAAAACATCCTACCAACAGTCTGGTGGCATCAAACATGCATACAGGCTAGGAAACATGTCCTCATTCATGCTTGGAGAGCATTCATTTTGCATTTCCTGACACTTTATGTTTCACTGTGTAACTTTAATGTGTTGTACACATCCATACACGCTGTTTTGCCTTGAGAGGAGATGGCATCCA
>NW_005842201.1:434195-435514 GCF_000455745.1 Alligator sinensis | reverse complement strand
TCCCTCTTGCCACACGTAGAAGGAATTTACTTCAGCCTTTGAAAAAGTGCAGCTGACTTCTTCCCTTCCCCCATTTGGTTGGGCAGCTGCAGTAGTGTTCAGGACTGAAGAACTGTAGCCTTCCCAGCTCCTTACTTTTATACAGAATCCAATCAAAGACTGGCATGGATGGCCCTGTCACACCACATATGGGCTAGTTCTGATCTTGTCCATATTGATTAAATGACTATAATCCCTTAGCTGATATCATATGTCTAGATTTTACTGGGACACAAGTCAATATACTTTGCCGGTACAGATTTTATTCATGGAAGATTGCCTCTTTTTATTTACTTATTTATTGAAATTATTTCCTCCCCCACCAATTCCTTGTATTTTTTTTTAAAGCAGTAGCAAATGTAAGAAGTAAAGAAGATTAGTCTCTAAAGGGTATGGATTTATATAGTGTGTTGGCCACTAGCCAAAGCCAGCCCTGGCAGGAGAATAATCTATCAAAGTAATGTTGGCTGGAAATAAGTGAGAGAAGACAGACTGAATAAGGATGCTGACCCACACTAATAAGACTTTAACTGTTAGTGTGTGACGGTAGTAACATGTATATGATCATCATAACAGTATATTTCATGCTACACTTTGAAAGGGTGGGGTAATGAAGATCTACTTTGCTGGTTTGCAAAACTAAATAAATAAATATTCAATTCTTTATAGTCAGCAGAATTCCTTGCAAAACTTCCCAAGGAGAAAGCAGATGCTGAGTAGCACAAAATTAATCTCATAACATACTAGCTATAAAATACAGTAACATAAATCAGTATTGCAGTCCTATAGTATCTACTGCTGAACATAGAAGACATTATGGAGGACATAGGCTGTACTCCCTGTTTTTCTTTCACTGTAGAGTCTTCTTGGAGGGCCTGAGGTAATGCCTAGTGCGGCCAACAAGAAGACTCCTCTGGGGTTTGCAGTGGTTCTCATGGTGCACGCCCACAGGCGGGAATGTGTAGTCCCCAGGGACAACTAGCAGCAGCACAAATATTTGTGCTGCTGCTAGTTGTTGCCGGGGAGCACACCTGCATGCATGTGGTGGCACACATCATGTAGCCCTGGATGGGGTAGGGGAGGCTGGGGCCAGCATCTGAGCTGGCCCCAACAGCCTTGCCACCACTGGGGCCCTGGGAGGCCCCCAAGACCCCAGGTAATCTGGGCACGTGGAGCCTGGCTGGCAGCCAGAGCACACATGCAGTAGCATTCCCTGGGGACAACTAGCAGCAGCACAAATCTGTGCTGCTGTTAGTTGTCCCTGGGGAACACACATTCCT
>NW_005842201.1:426912-434181 GCF_000455745.1 Alligator sinensis | reverse complement strand
CTTACTGCCGGAGGTGGGACCTGTGCAGGTAAGGCACGCAGCCAGGCAGATGGGAAGGGACCGTGAGCAGGCAGGAGCAGTGTTCAGGCGCAGGATAGGCAAGTGAGGCTGGGATCATGAGGCAGGATCTTGGGGTAGTGATGTGCCCCATATGTACAGATTTGCCCTGCCCAGCATTCAAAGGAACATTATAAATCACATGGTGGTGCACTGGAGAAGCAGCATGCCCAACCATGATCTACTTACTCTGCTGTCTTACAGTCAGGCCACCCCTTAGCAGATGTACAGTTATAGCAAAGCCAAATTTGAGCCTCCACAAGTAAAGTTCAATGCACACTGGAATGGTTGTGGCCTGCTGTAAATGGATGCACACTGCAGTGAAAGCTGTGGTCCAGAAACCAATTGGGTTTCTTCTACAGCTGAAATGTGTTCAACTTTATGCTGCAAAACACTGTGTGTAGTGCAATTAGCTACAATTTATTACCTCAGCTGCAGAAATACAGAATCTGTCAGGCTATGTAATTGTTAGGTCTTTTTCTATCAGCTATAAGGGAAGAAGACATTTTGCAGCACTCCCTAGCAGTATATTGCACTAGTACCATTTTCAGCAACTGTGTTTTGTTGCATTTGCTTTGCCCCTCTTACTCAATAAACCATTTGGTCACAGAAACAGCGTTTCTGCATATCTGAGTCAGGTGAGGACGTGAATCTGATGGTGCAGCAGCAGCTAGGAAACAGGTTCAGTAGGCAAGGTCTCTTTCTCCGTGTTGAATTCTTGATGGCTGATATTTACAGGAAGGAAACAAAATGGTTCGACCCAAGCAGCAAATAAACCTGTTCATGCCCAACCTGTGATTCAGTCAAGTCTCATTCATCCTGACCCTGGATCCTGGCCTGTCCAAAAGTGATCTTCTACTCTGATTATCAAACAGATGGAGATCTTGTGAAGCCCTCAGTCCCCAAGCTCTGCCTCATTGCTTTACCCATACAGTTATATGAACTTAAAGCAGAGATCTTCATTTCTTCTCTGCCCAAAATAAGCAGGGCCAATAGTCTTTGTTCCATAGCCTTATTCAAAGGATCACTTTTCTCTTACTAACACAATATATTTCCACTATTACTTCCTGTTACTCCTAGTCCACCAAGGTGTGCGCCACTTCAAGGCCCAACGACTCAACATCGAGGCAGAACGGTTGGTGATGGCGGAAGGAGGAGACCAATCCGGGACTGCGAATCCCACTCCCCCGCACATCAATATGCTCCCATAGCTGAAGAACATGTGCATCCAGAATCAGGCTCCTCAGTCACCTGAGGACCCATCAAGCCTGACGGTGGTCCCTCGAAGTTGAGGATGACGTCCGACAGCAACACAGCCTGTTACTCCCGAAATGACTAGAGAATCTAAGCATCTCTCAGTATCTCCATTTAAGGTTAATAGGAGTTTTTCCCATTGACCTCATCATGCACTGACTCAAGCCTAAGCAGTCCATCTTTCCGTCAGCTTTCCTTTAGTCATATATTAGTATTTAATTCATATGTGTAGTGTACATCTGTCCCACCCCTAAATTTCTAGTGTCCACTTCTCTTTCTTTTTTAATTTGATAGTTGTTGTGTCACCTGTCTCCCAATATGAAACCCTTCTAAAAATGCCAGAAAAATGTAACTTAGAGTGGAAAATATATAACGTCTAAGTACACTAAAAGCTGCATTATCCAGCACTTTACCATCTGGAATTTTCTATTAACCGGCATCTGTCACAGACACCATCTTGCTGTTCAGGACGCAGCCGAGTGGTGTCACTAGCAGCAGTCTCATTGTCATTGTGATCACGTTGAGCTTGTGCCTGTGCTTTTGCTGTGACTTTATTGCTGAATATCTCACCCATCCTGCAACTATGGCTACCAATACTCCATCAAGAAGCAGAGGACAGAAGACAAAGTATGTTGTTTTGATGATTACCCAGAAATTGGACATAATTAAGTGCCTGGAAAAAGGAGAAAACAGGAACAGGTTGATGCAGGAATTCAATGTCGGTTTGCCTACAGTCTATGGCATCAAGGCACAGAGGGCAGAGTTACTCCAGTTTGTGACAAATTCTGAGACAAGTAAAGCAACTGAGCAACACCATACTCTGCACAAACCAAAATTGGAACAATTAGACAAGATATTATATGAATGGTTTGCCTTAAAACATTTGGAGGGAGCTCTAATTTCTGGCCTAATGCTGATCAAAAAAGCAAAAGAATTCTATCAACAAATGACCGAGGCCTGTGTTTCTTCAGATGGATGGTTGTCTTGCTTCAAACTTCACCATGGTATCAGAAGGCTTGATATTTCTGGAGGAAAAAAAATCTGCTGATCATGAGGCTGCTGAATAATATTGTGGATTTTTCCAGAAATTGGTATCCCCAGAGTAGATCTACAACGCTAATGAAACTGGCCATTTTTGGTTTTGTTTGCCAACTTCTACCCTGGCCAGTGCAGATGAGCTTGGTGTAGCTGGTTTTAAGCAGAGCAAGGACTGCCTGGCTGTACTTACGTGTGCAAATGCAGTGGACACACACAGAATCAAGTTGCTAGTGTTTGGAAAATTCAGGCAACCAAGAGCATTCAAGGGTATCATTCATTTACCTGTTGAGTACAAGGCACAACCTAATGCATGGATGGACACGGAAATATTTTTTGCATTGGTTTGACCATGTCTTTGTACCAGCAGTGAAAGAGCATCTGAAGAAACTTGGAAAGCCAGAAGACACAAAAGTCATTCTGATTTTAGATAACTGTCAAGCTCACTCTCCTGAAGCAGAGTCTGGGAATATTTTTACCATCTTCCTGCCCGCAGATGTCACCTCACTCATACAGCCTATGGATCAGGGAATTATTGAAAAACTGAAATCCATCTACATAAGGGATTTTATGAGGAAGCTACTCAACTGCGAAGGCGGTCTCCAAGAATTTCAATCACAGTATACCATTAAGGATGCAAATTTCAGTGTGGCATGTGCTTGGTGTGCTGTGAAGAGTACAACTTTAAGGAAGGCTTGGAGAAAATTGTGGGCAGCAGTGATGTTTGCAGAGGGATCTTCTGATGAAGAAGAATTTGCAGGTTTCAATGTGAGACATAAACAAGAATCATTAAAAGAGATGCCTGATGTCCTTCAAAATGCTGACCCCGCTCAGTAAACTCAAAGATACTGAACTTGAAGAGTGGTTGAACATTGATTAAGACCTTGATGTTGCACAAACCCTTACTGATGCTGAAATTATAGAAAAGATTGGGCATCCTGACAGATCTACTGCACCTGAAGAAGACTCGGAAGAAGAAGACCACAGTGAAGAAACTAAAGAGGCTTGGGCTACTGCTGCACAATGTCTGGAAACATTCTTGAAATTTGCTGCACAGCAGTCTTCTTATTCTGCTCAGGAAGTGATGCAACTTCATGTTGTTCACAACAATTTCCTGAAAAAACAGCAACTGACTTGCAGGCAGGCTGACATCCACAGGTTACTTCAAAGAACTTCTGCAGCTTGTGTCAAGGATCAGATATTGATGTTGATGATCCTCAAGAAGAGGTACACTTCAGAGAGAGCCACATTCTGAGGCAACCTGTGATCCCAAGGTGCCTTCAGAAGCAGCTGAGAGGCAGTAATAGTACAGCATACTATTTTCTTTATTATTTCTTATATTGTAGTTTAAAATAATTAAAATATTTATGATATTGTTATATCATAGTTAAATGGTGTATTAAAAGTTATAATAATGTTATATTAAAAGTTGTTATATCGCAGTTAAAATGAAGGCTTAGTTTCTTTCTTGAAAAAAAACCTCTCAGATAACTGGCATATTTGATTAACCGGCACCCCCCATTCCCCATGGATGCCGGTTAACAGAGCTTTTACTATAATAATATTTTGTAATCAGGCATCTGCTGATAACTTCTGTATTTTATGACATTTTCCCCAGTTTATATTTACTTACTGTATCTATAAAAATGGCTATAAATCCTACAAATGTTCAGCGTGTTGATGGAAATTGCTGTGAATTCCCAGCAATAGCTCATGTTGTTATTGCACAAGGAAAATGAAGGAGACATAAGTAACTCATTGCCAAAAAAAAGGAGCCCTACTTTGGTAAACATTTTTATTCGTTTCTATAATATTCATATACAATTATGTTTATTGGTGCTTTATTGAGTTGGCAGATAGCTGCAGAAGAAAATGTACTTCATTTATTTGTCACTATATGACTTGTAAGACATTTCAGCTGCAAGAAAGAGTGCAACTTAAAAACCTTCCTTTTGCTTTTATGTTTTTCCCTTTCCATTACTAGAGCTGTGAAAATAATGGATTTTTAAATTCAGTAGCTGAATCAAAAGAAATGTTTGGGGATGAGCCAGAAAGAAAATTTGTACGCGTTTCTTTATTTATAGTAAAAAATTAATGTTTAAATTCATTTTAGAATACATAATCCTACTCCTACTCTCTCTTTTTAAATGTTTGTTTTGAAAATCTCAAAACAAAACTTTTCAACATTTTCAAAATATTGTCCCTATATTTCCTGACCAAAATTGTTCACTGAATTTGTCATGAAGCATTTCAGTGCCTCCCTACAACTGTATTAGTCAGTAAATAATATATTCACTGGAAAAATGTGCAGCCAAAATGCTTTAATTTGTTTTATTTACCAAGGCAAGGCACTTATGCACCCAAAGTGACTTGCACAGAATGTGGGCAATCAGTATCAACCTTTTATACCTTAACGTGTTTTACACGTATAATACAGGAAACAGACCTTGGAGCAAAGGCTATAAACTAGGCCTCCCGTCTCCTAAAGCAGTGCGTTAACTCCTAGATTATAGTCATGACCCTCCTGTATTCTTTGTCTCTGCCTCCATGAACTTTGATTCTGTAGTGGCACAGCTTCTACAGGAGGGGTAGACCTGTCCCCTACCCCAGCTTAGCACCTAACCCAGGGGTAGGCAAAATATGGAATCTGGGCCAAAATAAGAAATACCATGGGCCAGATTTGGCCGGCCAAGGAATTTTTGTCCAGCCCACAGTGAATCCCTCAGTCCCAGGTGCAGGTGATAGTCTGTACTGTGGCACATACAGTAACAGGGCCGGGACAGTGTGGTGGCCAGACTGCCTTCCCAGCAACCCCAGAGGTGGCAGTTTCTTTCAGCTGCTGCTGCTGCTGGACCCGGCCCCACTACCCAGGCACCCCAGTAAGTCCACCCCACCCCTACGGTCAGGGGTGGGACTTGTGTGGGCAGGATATGCAGCCAGGCAGATGGGATGGGACTGTGAGCAAGCAGGGAGTGGTGTTCAGGAGCAGGATGTGTGAGTGAGCTGGGGATCATGGGGCAGGATCTTGGGGCAGTGATGGGCCAGGCCTGGGACCGGGGCCAGGGCCAGAGCTGAACCATTATTCACACCCCGAACACCCCTGCAATAGGTGCAGGTTCTGCAGGCAGGGATTTGTGGGGAGCAGATTGCAGCTCTGCCTTTGCCCCAGCCCCACTCTCTCACCACCCCAAGATCCCATATCCAGCCCCATTTGCAGGTGGTTGCCCACCCCTATCTCCCCATCCAATCTGCTTGGTCATGCACCCTGCCCACACAGGTCCCACAACAGCTCATCAAAACTCCCTATGTGGCTCCTGGGTCCACATAATTGCCCACCCCTGATCTAACTTGTAACCACTGTCCTGGGGAGCAGGCAACATGAAGCCCCTTACTTAGAAAGGCTTATAATCCATCTTCCATATCCTGGCTTAATGCTCAACCAGTAGGATACTGTACAGAAAGTGGCAGCAGCTTCTCTTCTTCTGGTAGCTACCTTTTAAAAGAAAAGAATAAGCCAGTCATCTGTCCCCCAAAGGAATACTCATCTGCCTAAATCTGGGAGGGTATTGGGCTATGAATCCCAGTCTCATATCTTTGCCCACATAGACTGAAGGATAGAAGTCTAGGCTCTGGAGAGGGTCTGCAGTTTAGACAGACCACTGTGTTTAGCATTATCTGTTGGCTGGTAAGAGGCACCCTGCCCTTTCAGTAGACTGCTGCTTGTGAAGCCATAACCTGGATCACCCCTTGCACTGTATGGGGCCTTTCCAACTAATTGCATGCTTCTCTCCTAGCTGACTGGTAGATGGAGGCGCAACGTTTGGTGTTTGTTATGAATACCTTGGATGTCTGAACTTAAAACTTGTACTAAGTCATCAACTTATACTTACATCTAGTCATAAATACTACTAATTTCTGGACTTATACAGAATTTATAAAGTCTCCTACCATCCCATCACTAATATGTCTCTTTTTCAATTCATGTGGTAGAGGTCTGATGCTGAAAAGTTCCATGTTTGTATTTTTGCTGGTCATAGTGACCATGGTTTGTTAAAGGACTGATATTGCTGCAGTGGGCACTGAGGCCACATCTACACCAGCTTGTGACCCCAGGACCATTGCTGAGGATCAGCTCTGCCTACTCACTGCCTCTCAGACATGCAGCGGCCTAGCAATCAGGCAGTATAGAAGCGTGGGAGTAGCCCCACCCCAGCATTGCTCTGAGGGTCCCCCAAGACAGAGAGCCTGAGACTATTGCTAGGATAGGCATTCTGGTCCATTCTGAGCTGCTCTGGGATCCTTCCATGTCATCTATGCCAGGGTTTAGTACACTCAAGCAGGAGCCAGTGAGCAGGGCTTATTTACTCACTGGCAGTTTCAAGATCAGCATGGAAGCAGCAGAGATGGGCTAAATAACTGCTTGGAGCAGTAATGCTAATAATCTTGGGATGGACTGGCCACGCACCACTGAGCACCCATGGAAGTCAGGCCACAAAATTCAAGATAACTTTCCATCTTCTTGTTATATATATGAACCCAAATGACAAGAGGAGGTTGAACACCATCAATGATGGGTGTTCCAATTTCCTCCCCCAACAGTTCAAGCAGTCCATCTGCCACCATCACCTCTTTCTTTTTTGGATTCAGTTTCAATTGATTCATCTGCATCCAGTACCCAACTGTAGCTAGGCACTGGGAAAGTACTGAGACTGGATCAGATGACAATGAAAGGTAGAGCTGAGTGTTACCGGCATATTAACGACAACTTACCCCAGGTCTCTGCAGAAACATGACCAGTGACCTCATGTACGCATTGAACAGGAAGGGCAACAAGATGGAGCCCTAGGGGACCCCACAGAAAAGTTCCTGATAGGACGATAAGCACTTACCCATCACCACCCTCTAAGACCTCCCTGCTAGGAA
>NW_005842201.1:419218-426881 GCF_000455745.1 Alligator sinensis | reverse complement strand
AGAGTGGAACCAACTTACAGCAGTCCCATATATACCCTCCAGGTCTTGTAAATGGTTTATCAACACATCATGGTCAATTGTATCAAAGGCAGCTGGAAGACCTAAAAAGATCGTACTAGGTCTTGGTATGACTAAAAATGCTGTTAGAGGTGGATTAGCCTAATACAGAATAAGGACCAGATCCAAATCACTTAGACCTGGAACAAAGGCCAGATCCAAATCATTTAGCTGTGTACCTCAGTGGCATGTAGACAGAATTTATGCATCTAAGTCACACACAAGATCCAGATTGCCTAGGTCCAGTGGCTTCAAAATCACTTAGCTGCCTAAATCCATTAGATGCCACTATTTTAGCCAGAAGGAATCCTAGGTACGTAGATTTTCCTCCAAGCCTGTTCTGAAAGAATCCAGTTTGAGCACCTTCCACCCAAGCTCTGTTGCCATCCACATAGGAGCTGGGAAGTGCCTAAGGTCTACCTAAGCCTCATATCTGTTAGGGCCTTGTTACACGTTAACTGTAGGCAGCTCCTGGAGCTCTTGTCCACACATTAACACCTGAAACTAGTTTTAAACACTCGTTAGGCAGCTCAAAGTTAAACCGCTCTAGCCTGGGTTTCTCTCTGATCTGTGGTACCAGCTCATATTACACTATTGTGTAGCCACTCTAGGCAACACGTTAGTTTAAACATCCAACCTGCCCCCATCCCTCACTGGCTGGGATTGGGCCCACTTCCCCCCCACAACCTTCCCAGCACCCCAGAGCCCTACCAACCCCCATCCCACTTACCTGTGGCTGCCCATACTGGCCATCCCAGGAGAGCAGGAAGGAAAAGGTTAACCTGTCTGCCCAGCTGCAGAGGTTGGGCAGGTGGGTTAACCTTTCCCTGCCTGCTTCCCCAAGACAGACAACACAGGCAGCCACAAGTAAATGGTGGTGTGTGTGTGGGGGGGGGGGGGGGAGGAATAACAGGATGTGGGGGTGTCTTATCTTTCAGTCCTCCAGACCCCTGCTGACCTGATTGTGTGACTGGCCAAACTTGAGCTAGCACTAACACCCATCAACATTTGAGCAGCTCACAGTATACCAAGCCCCTTAGGCAATCTGTTCTCACCTAATTCATATTGACAGCACTGAGGTCAGGAGGAAGCACAACATGTGCCCTCATCTTCACGCAGAATGACAGTTAGCGGTGGTGATGCCCACCTTTTGTTTAACAGCATAGTGGTTAAGGCCCCTAATCCCAGGTCCTCCTCTACCTGAGAAGACTCAAACCCACATTTCCCACTTCCCAGGGAAGTGCCCTAAACAGCAGCCTCTAGAGTACTCTCAGTGGTGACGTACTTCATCCCTCATAACCCAGGGGAAACCTGGCTTCTGAAGTCTGCCACTATCAACTTGTTAAAAATAGAACTAATTTGGTCTGATGTAGATTGCAATAACTATCTGAAAATTGAACCTTGAATCCAGGTTTCACCCCTTTCTGGGTACATGCACTCAGCACTAGGCCACAAGCAGCTTGTTCTATTTCTTTCTGAATCCATGAATCTTGCACTCTTGATTGCTCAATGTTCCCAGTGCAACAGGAGCCATGGAAGGTGTGTTCACAGACTTATTCTATAGTCTGATTGTGGGAGGTAGAAAGAGGTGGGAAGTTGGGAAAGTTGGATTTGTTTAACTTCAGGCTGAGAAGACCTAGAGCACAGGGCTCATGCTTTCTGGGTAAGTGGTCCAACCACCAAAGTTGCCTGTAGACATGCAGGGTGCCTACTCTGATGTGCTATAATTACAGTACATTGGAGCAGACTCAATTAATCGAGTCTGCTGGAGTGTGCTAATTATTACTCTCCTGCAGCCTTGGTGTCTCATATATTCAATGTCCCTGCACTTCAAAATGGTGGCAGGGGCACTTTAACTGAAATTGGTACGTTGACGTTTTGAAGCACAGGACTCTGAAGACACTGCAGGTGCTTTAATTAGAGCAGCTCTTGGGAGCCGCTCTAATTAATGTGCCTCTGCCTCTTCCAACTCCGGACAAGTACCTCTCTGTATCATCCTGGCTCATAAAAGAATGAGTTCTGGGTTTTAGTGCATTATTGTTCCCAGGGCAGAGATGTTTTACAGAAAGTGCAGTATATTGCTGCAAGAAATCTTGTTGACCAAACAGCAGAAGGTAGGTTACATTTAAGGCAATCATGAAAGCCCAAACTCCAAGCCCTTGGAAACATCCTCTGTGAATCAGTATTGATCCTGAACACCCAATAACCACCTACAGCTCAAGACAGTAATGCACAAATCATGTGTAATATCTTGAGCTAAATTAACTGAAGGCTAATAATCAATCAGCTCAGAGGAGTACCATTGTTCCAAGCCATGTCCAAATAAATACAAGGAATGAGATGAGTTCATGATATCCTGCCAAATCCTTTCAGGCAGAGCGAATGAAAACAGAGCAGTGTTAATCAGAAACTGTGACTCGCTGTTTGAAGAAGAGATTATCCAGGCAGTGGGGTACCAGTATTTTGACTTTGGGATTGATGCAAATAAAGGAGATTTCCCCCATGGAGTGTAAGTAAGATGGATGGTTCTCATTCCTATTCTTTCAGGGCCTGGTTCTCCTTTATCTTACCCCAGTAGAAAGCCAGAATGACTCCAAGAGGTTTACAGTGGGGTAACAGGCCCTCAGCTGCTTGTCCTAAAATATTTCCAGAATGTAAGAGTAAAATGTAAGTGTTTTGGAGTTTAAATTTTGGCCTTTGGACTGTCCTTTTATTCCATGTTTGTACAGTACCTATCACATAGAGCTCCTGATCTAAGTCTAGGCACTAGAATAATATAAATTCTCAAAAAAATTAAAATAAACAATGACCATTTTGGGTGGTCTCAAGGCGTCAGACCGACATATAGGAAGACCTCTTGAAGGGAGAGTGGGGATGAAATATGAGCTAGCATATTTGTTTCTGTAAGGTTTGTGAAAACATCTCACTCATTTCTACTTTCCCAGGATCAATACCACCAGAACAGACATCCAATGAAATTAAAGTAAAAGTCCCTGTTGATATCAACTGGGTTTATACAATATAAACTGACTTCAGAAGAATAATAATCCCATACACTATAGGGGCAGATCTTCAGCTGATGTAAACCACATAGTCCTATGGTCTATATATTTTATACATATGACTCTATTAGAAAAAGTAGGTCAGAGGATCTGTTAAGCGTAGCATCTGGCAGGCTACGTTGCGTTCTAAAATACTGTTGCTCTGAGGTCAACGTTCTCCATGGTGTAGTGTCAGCAGATACTCATATCTCTACACAGGACTAGACTTATGTTTTGCACATACTAATTGTAACTGCACTGCAGAATCATTAGCGCAGAGATATTTTACAATTCAGAATAAAAATAAAGCTCTCTATAATAATTTGAAGAGATAAGACGATATGGTTGATTGATAAATTAAGTAATTATATGAGTCTGGCTCTGGGATGTCTAATTAAAAACTCATCACTTCAACATTTTAAAGCTAGTTCTTTGCATTCTTTTATCAATTACCCAATGACTTTGGAGCAGACATTGTGCATGACAATTGGGAATAACAAAGAGAATTATATTCCAATTAAGTAGTCCATAAGTAATCTCAAGTACACTGAAATTGGCATGCATCAATCGGCGACAGCTTACAAAATCTTTTATGTATTCAATTTAGATTAAGTGCATGCAGAGCATAAAAAATCAAACCACATGCAGGAAATCATCATAAGGCAAGAAAGTGTTAACAAAATACCAAATTCTGAAAGCTAAAGAAAAGCACTGATCCATGGTGGGCTCTCTCTTTGGCTTTGCATGAGGAAGTTATTGCAAAATAAGGTAGGGTGTGAATTTAAAGTATATTAGCTATTCCTTTTGGGCTGTGCTTGTGGGTGTTTTTATTCTGCACAAAGGTGTTTTTACACGTGCTCTGGGAATGCACGGGGGAAGGAAGGGTGCTTTAATTAGAGCAGCTTACCCTGCACGACTTGTGTAACAGCATCCCACATTTCAAAATGGTGGCAGGGGTGCTTTATCTAAAGCTTGAATGAGCTTTAGTTAAAGCACCCCCACCACCATTTTGAAGAGAGGGGAAGCTGATTCATGAGGCATGAAGACTGGCTGGATCATAGGAATTACCATGTTCCAGCAGACTCGTTTAATCAAGTCTACTCTAACACACTTTAATTACAGTGTGACAGAGCAGCCTCCTGGCTCATGTATAGGCTCTGAAAGGGCCTGATTCAGATTGATCTTGTAGGTACCTCCACTCAGGCATTGCAATGAGTACAAAAAAAGATGCCTTGCCCCATGAGAGCAGGCCAGACAGATAGGATGCCTACAGACAAGGTGCTCCCAAAGAGTATTTAATTCTAAACAAGATGATCCTAGCACAAGAAAATGGGAAACACTAGGCAGAGGGGTGTGGTTGAGCTCCTGTCTCTCTTCAGAGGTTAAGATGTTTCATCATCTCAGGGTCCAAAGCACCCCGATAGGAAGCATGCAAGTGGCAGGTGGTGGTGGTAGTGTTACTTTATATATATATCCTGGGGCATCTTTACACTTTAATCAAAACATTAAATGAATATTAAAAATATCGTAGAGTTTGTCTACACTGCAGTGGCAGAGAGAGCTCTTTTAGCTGCTGAGGCATTAAGCCCTGCCCATCCACCAGTTCCTTGTGTTTCCAGACTTCCTGAGGCCACCCCCAAGACGAGATCATTGCCTCATTTCCAGGATTTGATGTGCAAGCAGGGTGGAGTTATTGCCTCAGCAAGATTGAAATCTGTGCTGCTATAATGTGGACATATCAATAAGAATTTAATTGGCCGGGAAATAAAAATGGTTTGTTTCCAATATACAGAATGGTTTTTGGTATCAAGTGGTAGGAACTTAAAACTCAGACTCTGCATCCTAGTTCATGTTTTTCCCAATCATAAAACTACCACATAGATAAAGACAAGTTGGCATAGCCTAGTCAGGAAAGGCCTGAGACTGAAATGATTAGTAGGACTTCGTGGTTATGAGTAAGGCCCTCTGCTACCCATCCTCAGAACATAAAGAACCCACTGTTAATCTGTATCTCTGTTTTCTCCTATGTGTTTCTGGCTTGATTAATTGAGTCTGCTGCAGCATGGTAGTTTTTGTCTGTAGGTTTTGTAGTTCTTGCCTGAAAGGTTTCTCCTACTCTTAAATTAAAGTAAATTGAGGACTCATAAAGCCTCAAGGTGTGTGATATAACATACATAAGATCTGGGGGGCGGGGAGCTGGAAAGCAGTTTTTGTAAACAAAGGATCATTCTAGCATTCAAAGCAGCCCCGCACTGAAACATGGCAGCAGGGACATTTTAACTAAGGCTCATTCAATGAGCTGTAGTTAAAGCAGCCCCTCTGCCTATTTTCGGCACAGGGACACTGATACACATGATGCTCCAGGTGCTTTAATTAGAATGGCTCTCTTGGAGTCATTCTAATGGAAAGCACGCCCCCACCCCGACTCCTGAAGCATGTGTTTAAATGCCCTTAATGCACTGTGCAGTAGCACAACTGCACATCTTTTAGTGACATTAATACGCAGCAGACTAATTCTACTGTGCTTTAGTGCATTAGCACGGCTTTTGCTGTGATGCGGTAATGAGCAGTAGAATTAGTCTACTGAACTTTTATTGTCTTGTGTATGTTGGCCAGTGAAATGCAATTCTAAGGCATTATACTGAGAAAGAAGAATGTAATATCTCCCTCTGAAAAAAGTTTCAACCACACCACAACTGATATACCATACCTGAGCACTTCACTTATGGGAAGGGTATTGATGAACTGTAAGGAATTCAGAGAAGAGCAACAAAAATGATCTAGATGCGAAAATATCTTAACTTAGAAGTACCAATCAAAAGAGATGCATATGTATGATCTAACTAAGAAACCACTTAAAAAGAGGACAGGTTGGGATTATAGAAGTAATTAAGCTGTAGAAACAAAAACATGAAGGATTTATTTAGAGTAAGCCACAGTAGCATAATTGGGAGTAATGGAATAAAAACAAAGAAAGAGATCCTTTGGTGAATAACAGGAAGCATATCATGGTGTATCATTAAACAATGGAAAACACAGGGATGTGATGAATGCCTCATTACACTGAAAATCAAATCTATACTAGACAAAACATTAGAAAATATGCTGTGGAGAACAATGTGACATTGCTAGAAAGGTGGAGTGGAACAATCTAACGAGTCTTTGTCATTCCTCAGAACTAAATGGGGAAAATTAAAGAGTTTTGAAATGAACCATTTGTTTCTCCGTGTTTCAGAAATGCCTTGGTGGGGTATTTTAACCATTTTTAAACAAAACATTTTTTGTTTTACTTGACCTAGCATTTTTTTCTCTGTGAAACTGTCCTAAATTAAAAAGGTAAATAATCCCAAAACAAAACATTTCATTGCAGATCATTCTAAACTGGTTTGCCTACCAGCTTAACCTTTATTAACACATCTTGAATTTTGACTTAATGCCTCCAACAGGAATGTGTACAACACAATGCAAATTTTCCCTAAGACCTCTTTTTCCAGTCTTCAGACAAGAGGTACATAAATCCCCCTTCTTGTGATGATAAACCTTATTCTGTTCTAGTAGGTAGGTCCCTTAAGTAGATTTACCCTTTGTCACCTTGAAAAGGGATCACTGCCAGGCATAAACTGAGCATTCATTTTCCATAAGTAATAAACTTGTAATTCTAGTGATCCGACAAAACACACTTCGTCATTTAAAATTTGTCAAGGGGAAAGGCAACACTGATTTATATTTCATTAAACAATGCTAGTGCCTGCATTGCCAACAGAAATGGTCAGATGATCTGAACACAATTGGGGACATATTAATCACTGGACTCATTACCCTGAGCAGTTGGGAGTAAATACCCAGTCTTGAAATACTATTCCTGAGCCTGTGAACTGTAGGAGGACAAGGACAGCAGTTTAATATGAAGCCTTCTATCTTTGGATACGCCTTTAGATTTCTGTTGAATACACATTGGCATACTTATGTTCCTAGCTGCAAGTACCAGACAAAAATGAGTTACAGAGAATGTTAGTAATAGATCTGTGCTACTTAACATTGTGTCTGGAATCCTATTTTTATTCACATTTGCGTTATTAGCTTTAGAAAACCTAACAAATAATGGAAAGGATTAGCTCTTACATGCTCCAAGTGTTACGTCTCAGCTCTGTGTTCTTGGGCAACCCTGGCACAGGACACAGCCTCTCTGACTCACAAAGGACTCATCTCCCCCTCCCCCCCCCACATAAACAAAACTAATTAAGATGCAGTGAGAGATGCACCAAAGATCCTCCAGATAAGGGTGACAAGAGTGAAACAACTGCTCTAGGTCTCATTTGCATCCAAGATGGAACCAGATGACCGTTCATTTACATGAGAGATGGAGAACAGAAAGCCTGAAGCAACGACTGCAGTAAATTCTGGGATCAGAAGCAGGGGAGCACTGCATGATGGGGAATCTGTGCTCCAAATGCTAATCAACCCACATTTACACACACCTGGCTCAGCATTTATCAGACCAGTTCTAATCTGGATTTACAAAGGACTCCCCCCCCCCCCCCCCCCACCCCACCCCCCACACTATA
>NW_005842201.1:418487-418882 GCF_000455745.1 Alligator sinensis | reverse complement strand
AGATGTTCCAAACCAGATAACCCCTTGTCAAGAGAAAAGACAGTGATTTACACTATTGAGAATGCTTTGAAGAAGCTGAACTGAGGGTATAAAAATCTGTAAAAAAAGCAGCAGTGTGTGTGCTGACACTACCCACTCTTGTTCTCGGGACGCTGGGAGACCATATCATCTGCCTTCAAGGACTGTGCTGGGAACTTTACCTGTCAGCTTTGAGACCCAAGTGCCTTGGACTGGTGAGATCTCAGCACTCTCTCTCTTTCTCTCTCTCTCTCTCTCTTTTCTCTCATTTCTGAACCTGAACTGTATTAGTTAAGCTTGAGCTAAGTTTCCCCAAATACTTAGTGAAACCAGGGTAGTATTGTAATTGTTTGTGTTTGTTTTTCCTTTGCATGTCT
>NW_005842201.1:397421-418363 GCF_000455745.1 Alligator sinensis | reverse complement strand
AAGATTGGGATGTGCTGAGTTTGAAACACATAAGGGGATCAGCTTGTACAGGCTGATTGACCCAGTTTGACTCAGATGTGCCCTTATGAACTGAATGACGGCCCATGAGGGTGTCAGCTGGACACCCAGCCAGATTCAGAGGGATTCTGTTTACCTGTGTGCTTGTGTCTGACTGCAGTTTATTGTTGCTCTGATGAACTGATTCTTGGCATATGAGGGTGTCAGCCTGTCCATGCTGATCAACCCGGCCGGGTCAGGCGTGTCATGTTAATCTGTGTGTGTTTGTGTGTATGATTGATTTGGTGACTGGAGGAACCCAGCCCCATTGAAACTGAGTCCCGCAAGATAGCTCCATTGGGGGTGAGGACTTGCAGAAGGGAGATATACAGCTCCGTATAGAAACACAAGTAACACAAGCAGCACACTGACAGAATTACCAAGACCCTAGAAATGTGTCCGTAATAAATGAGCACACCCCAAAGTAATGGGCAAATCTGGTAACACAAGTGAGGTGCTAAGTACCAAAGGATCATTCAAGTACAGCTGGTGATCTATGTGTGGTCCTTGGTGTTTATTTACAGCAAACAACATTATCATTATTTATAGTTTTGGAAAAGTTTCCACTAGGCATCTGTGCTTTGATTAAACTTCCATTTGAATTGTCTAAGCAGTCTTGTAAAACAAAAAGAAAAACAACTTCTTCCTAGCACTGAATCATAAAACTTGGTCTTCAAATTGAAAAAAAACCCAACAATATGTCTCCCTATCTCTAATTAACCCAGTATTCACGGTGTCATATTATACAATAACAATTCGTACACATAAGGAAATCAGAGACATCCAATGATTATCCGCGTATCAGTAAATTGCCACTTTACATTGGTACACGTTGCTATGGAGCCAGATAATCTCTACTTCTTTATTCATAATTGTTGGTGGCAATAGAGAGAGAAGGAAAAGAACAACACACTAGGATGTGTGCATACCTCTTTGCTCTGCCTGCACATGGGTTGTTTCTGTCAACTCCCAGAGTGTTGCCAATATGCTTTCATAGTATATGCATGTGTGTGTGTGGATTGTGCATGTATTAGACAATAGTCTAGTAACAACAGATGTGTCATAATTGTGACTGAACTGATAAAATTTCCTGGCAAAACATTGCTTTTATGTAATGGTGATTTGCATCATAATTCAAGACTCAATCCTCAGTTCTACTGTACTCCTGCCATGGGCTTTAACAGAAACAGGATTTAGGATTGTGTCCACAGCTAGAGAAATATGTTGTTGATTGATGTTTGATGATTTGGGAAATTAAAGCTAGATTTAGCTGCTGCACATAGCATGAGACAGTCTGTGGAATTCACTACCATGGAAGGTCAGAGTCGAATACCCTTACTGTACTTGAGAAAAGGATGCATAACTTTGATGGCCGGAAATAACCTCGGCAATTGTGCTTGTTCATATTATCCCCACTCTTGAAACCAAGACAGTGGTTTAAAGGTTTTCTTTATTGCTATCTACTAATTTCCCCAGGACTTCTACAAAGGCAGAACTCTCACCACAGCCATCTCTAGGCTCTAGTCAACCTCCCAAACCTTCCTCCTGTCCTCCTCAGACTGTGCCACAAAGTGGAGTGTGTTAATGAACTTGAAAAGAAGAGAGGAGATGATGAGACAAGATGAGACAAGACAAGGTGAGAGACCAATCAATGAAAACAGGGCTGGGCTTAGGGCAGTGCAAATAGCGCAGTTGCCCTGGGCCCCCACTTTGTGTGGGGTCACATGCATTGGAGATAATCCTGAATATTCACTTTCAAACTATAAGGCAGAATCATATTTAAAGATTTCTTAGCTTAACTAATTTGTTAAAATATATGTGTACATGAAGTGCTGTTTAATGTACATGTATTTATTTTGTGGTATTTCTTCATGACAGCAATACATCATCCCAGCACCTAATATTGCATACTAAAGGAGTGCCTTGTTTGACTTCTGGCCTGGGTCCCACAGTTTATAAGGCCCCTGAATGAGGAGAATGAGGACTGGCCACTCTCTGATCTTCTCCAGTGAGTTGCTCTCGACTGGTGTGACCTTGTGATGTTTTCAGGTGGGGCACAGTACAGTAGGACTCAGATTCCTCATTGGATTAGGTTTCTTTCCCTCATGCAAAGGCAAAACTACCCAGAGGTATATAGAGCCACAGAAAACAGCTGTACAGGGCCACTGAAGTGTTCTTGCTGATCAGAGAAGCAACACTCTTTGATGAAAAAGCTACAGCAAAAAACTGGGTGGCTTATTAACTTTGCAACCTGCTGTTAATTAAGTGGGTTGCTATCCATCTCTATATGAAAAAATAAAAACTGGTTTATGCTACAGGAAGTCTTTTGTATTTACATAACATCTTTCATCCAGGGATCTCAAAGCATCGTACAAACCTCCATTCACTGTTTTTGCAGGGTTCGTGAATTAAATCGGCACACCTGAGAAAACAATGCTCGTGTATTGACCACTACTTCTCATTTTCTGAAATCATATTGGGAATTATGTATAGGAAGAAGGCTTCTCTATGGTTTTTAAAAGCCATCTTCATCAGGACTTAGCTGTATGAGTATGTTTAGAGTTTGCATAAATCGCCGTCAGTGCTGCAGTGAAGGTTTTGCTACAGATAGCTTCTAACTGTTAAACAAAGTGTTGGGCTTGAAACAGTTCCTGCATTTGCCTTGTGTTCTTTTCTTGTGGTGCAGTCTGGAAGTACATGATATAAATTGTACTGCTGAGCTGCAAAAATGAAAGCAAAGGGAGCTGCAATATTTCTGTGCGGCTGAAATCCTGACACAGAGTTCAGTATGAGACCACTGCTTGTTCTTCACAAAGTGCTTTTGATTCTTCCTGGTGTATTTTGCTTAGTGCCAAGGGGGAGTGAAGGAGTGATGTGCACAGATAGAATGATCCTTTCTTTACAAAAATTGCTTCCCAGAAAAACCAAACAAACCCAAGATCTTATGCATCTTATATCATGCACTTTGAGGTTTTATGGGTCCTCAATGTACTTTAATTTAAAAGTAGGAGAAACCTTTCAGACAAGAACTAGAGGAACCCTCAATACAGAGCTTCTCATTTTGGAAAAGGAGAGTATTATACTTTTTTAACTTAAAAGTGACATACACGTTGGATCAGATAATACGGCAAATATTATGACAACAGGCCATTCTTTATTTTACTTGAGCACTGGGCAACTATCATTGTGTTTTTGATTTACCTAGGATCATGGAAAACAAAGGAATCATACATTAGGAAAAACTCCTTCACAGTTAGGAGTTTTTCTCTGCCACATCTCCTCCCCCACTTGCCCTCTCCACTCGGCATAGGAAGGGACCCGCTATCTCTGCTGTCTCAGTCACTCTTGCCCTGCTCCAGCCAGGGCTGCATGGGCAGCTGTACAGAGAGCTGTTTCCTTTTCTTGCCTCTGCTTCTGGCCCGCTGGCGAACACTGGAGGGGTTATGCGTCAGGGAGAGCGAACCCATCTACTGCTAAGGTTGCCACTGGAGCAGAGCAGCAGCATCCCTGGAGCATCCCTGACTCCAGGCAACCATAAACTGCTGCAGCGGGCAGGAGAGGAGGTGCTCCTGTGCACAAAGGGCAGTCCACTGGAGATAGGACATGAGCTTAGCAAGTGAAGAATACTTTTTTTTCTATTTAAAACTACAAAGAAAAGCAATATGAAACACAAAACCTTGGGATAGGGGAGGGTTCCCCTTCCCACCCAGACCCTACACAACCTGCCCATGCCTTAAATAGACTGTTGAGCCACATTGCCCTGCTATAGTTTGAAAAGGAATTGAGTCCAAGGATTTTCCAGGTATATAGGAAATATAGACACACTGAGATGATGCAGCCTTCTCCATTAAGCCCCCACCACATGACAATGTGATGAGTTATAATCCTGTCCTCCCCAACTACCCCTACCCCCTTATAAGGCAAGATGTAGGTTCAGTTCACAGTGGTACCCATTAATCTGATATAATCTTGACAGGTTCTCTCTCTGTCAAAATTTCCCATCTAGAAAATGCACTTTCTTCCCCCCATCATTTTTCTGCCTTCTCCATTTAGACTGCAAATGCTGGAAGTGGAGGCGCTCTCTCTTATTATGTTTGTCCAGCCTCTGCTGTAACAGTGTTTCAGCTGGGACCTCAAAGTGCTATTGTCAACAAATAATAAATAATAGAACTACTAAAAATAAAGAAAGTTGCTTGTTCAAGTTTCTCATTCAGTGTTTCAAAGTATAAGCCAAGCAGAGAAAAAATAATTATTTCCTTCTTGAAACAGTGAGAAAGAAACAGGGAAAATGCATTGGTTTTGGTGGCAAAACCCTTCCAAATAGCAACGTGTAAGGGGGAGGGCTGGTATTCTCCAAACCCTCTTCCAACCTTTGAGACTCCAAATATTCAGCAAATGCCAGCTTCCTTTTGGCTGTTCTTGGTTTTTCTCTTTGGTTTAGATCATGAGAGGTTATTAGCCTCCTTGAACACTCTCTGGAAGCTGTCAGGGTGCCAGTTTAAAAATGTTCCAACAGGTGGATGTTGTAGTGTTGTAATTTAAAGATGCTCCCTCCCTAAGAGCACTGAGTAAGTTGGTAATTGGAAAATGGTCCTTCAATTCAATTAAGTAGCTAGTTAGAGAAACCAAAGGACTGCAGAAGTTGCCTACTGTTCCACAAATAAAGTTTGTTGTTAGTTCAGTGTATGAACGCCGCATGGTGTCAGAGGCAGCAAGTGACAAAGGACTACAAAGAATTTGAGATCCAAACTGAAGAAGCTGGAAACAGAGCAAAAGGAACAACACAGCCATTAGGAAGAACAGGGGCCACTGTAAGTGATCGGCACAGTTTCAGTCTTAGTTAAATGACAGTTAGTCACTGAAGATTTATAATCTTCACCCACCTTTCTGATGTCAGGCAATACAGCAGAGATCTGGAGAGCATTCAGACAGAGGTGTGAGTGGTACCGAGCAGCTAAAAGAGCAGAAGAAAAAAAACGACATCATCAAATCCTTAATCTTCTAGTATATTGTGGGGGGACAAAGCACTAGCTGTTTATTATCCCTTCACCTTTGAAAAAGGCCAAAATATGCAGGTACGTGTCATGCTGTCCCAATTTGAGGAGTGCCAAAAAAGAGCGAGATCTTAAAAAGATACAGATTTTTTATGTTAAGACACAACAGAAAAAAAAAAAAAGTATAGATCATTATGTTACCAAACTGAAGACACCGAGTAAGCATTGCACTTTTGGGAACTTGACAGACGCTGGTTAGAGATAGGATTATCAATGGCATGGTAGACACAGCATTACAAGAAAGGCTAGTGCATTAGGGAGATTTGTCCCTAGAAAAGGCTATCCAAATATGCAGGGCAGCAGAAGCTGTGCTTTCCCAGACTGCAGCGCTAAATACGCCAAGAGGAGCTGTCCGTGTGGTAGGCATGAAAGAAGATGCCCAGAAAAAACCCACTCGCAAGGTGGAATTTTCCACGGGTAAGCCATTTCACCGAGTGGAAACTTCCACTGGTAAGAATACTACGGGAGAGAGGGTAAATAAGCAGATGTGTGCCAAGTGTAGTAACATGGCTCAAATGTTGTGTTGCATTTAGAAGGCTATTTTAAGTGTAACAAAAGGAACCATTTTGCCAGGTGCTGCAGTTCCTAAACACAAAAATGTCAAGTGCATACCGTTGACAGCATACCAAGAGAATTTTATATAGATATGGTAGAGTCAAGCAAAATCCCCATGGGAGACTGGATTTTACCTGTGGAAGTACAAGGAACAATGGTTTCATTTACATTGCACACTGGAGTTCAGATGAATATTTTACCAGTGTATGAATATAGAAAATTAAAACAGATCAAAAGTGAGTTCAACAAACATCAGAATATCTGGTTATTCAGAAACAAATATACCAGTGAAAGAGATGCACTGTCAGCTTCCGACTTAAAAAAAATGACAAAAACTGAATCTGATACTTCGTTGGTCTGATAAGGAAGTGAAACCTCCTGAAAGACTCGTGGGGACTTGTTAGGGGTTTCAGAAAAGGGGGAATAGGAATGTGAATGGTAAAGACTCACTCCAGAGTAAAGTGCTGGTAATCTCTCCTTTGTAGATGGCTGTTATCTGATTTTTGTATTAATTGATTTGTGTACTTTTTGTTAAGAGGGAAGATGCAGTGATAGAAGTTGTAATTTAAAGATACTTCCTAACAAAGGAGACTGAAGCAATTGGTAATTGGGAGATAGTAACTCCCTACTTAACTGAGGGACCAAGAGAGACCAAGGAATTGTAGAGATTGCCTATAGATTGACAATAAAGTTCTTTGTTGTTAGTGCATCTTATTCATTGTATACTGGTATTGTCGAACCTGGTGACTGATCACTACTAACAGAACTTTGCATTTCCAAATAACCATTGTACTTCTTTCTCAACTATGAGTCTTTTTTTGCTTGGTTCTGAATGGGGTTCTTGGTTCTTTCTTCAGTGTTGTTAGTTGTCCTCCTACAAGCTCTATGGCTTGCTCTCCCTCTGGCCAGGAATCTGGTGCCAGTAGTAAAAATGTATATTAGCCATAACTCCATTCAAGTCAATGGGATTTCTCCTGATCGACACCAATGTAAGCCCTGGGACCTGAAGCTCTAGAGGGTCAGGAGTTCTGCTTTCCTCTGTTAAACAGCAGAAGAATGGCCATAGAGTGCTTTCCTTCAGTCAAGTGATGTACCAAAACTAACAGACAAAATAATCTTTCCTTTAGGGGAAATACCAAGTGTATTAGTGACCATCAAGTGCATTAGTGTCCCCACACTGAAAATGGCAGCAGAGCAATTTGAACTAAAGTTTGTCGAATGAGCTTTAGTTTAAAGCGCACCGCGGCCACTCTTCAGCACCGGGGCACTGATACACGTGATGCTGGAGGCTGCTGCAGTGCATTAATTTCCACAATTAATCGAGTCTGTTCCGATGCACTGCAATTACACCCATCGGAGCAGGCTCCCTGCACGTGTATAGGAGCCCATGAAGTATACAAAGAAATGGCATAATGCAGTGTTGTTCATCATTTCCCTCCTGTGGAGGGCTCTAGTGTGACACAGCCCTTCCCTGAGGGTGTTGCAAAGGCATATACCATGCCAGAGGATTGCTGCAAGGTGTTCTGTAGGAATGGCGCTCCCTAGCACAGAAATGCTCATTGCAGTTACATCCAGGTCTAGAGCGCAGCCTGCTCACCAATATGGCTGTGGAGTTGTGGACTGGTATTTCATAAGCAGTGTCCTCAATATAATGGAAAGTAATGCAGAAGCTTAGAAGACTTCCTTCATGTCTGCAGGGAATGGCAGTCATGCAGAATTACTTTCCATTCATTTTGAAAAGGGGGCAGTTGACACCCCCGGGTTTTTAAAGAAAAGTAGGTTGTACATTTTTTCCTTCTTCAACTTTCACTCTGCTGCTTGTTCCCCTAGGCTATCATCTCAGCTGGGAAGCAATTGTATGCCTAGATTTTTTTTTGTATGGTACCCAACATTTGGGTTGCTAATGTACATTAGCAAAAACTGCAGTGAATAACAACAAGAGTTTTTCTTCACATCATAAGAATTTTCTTAAGACATCCAAACTTGTTTTCCCAAGAGCTAGGAGAAAAGCTTATAAATGTTGTTTTCAAATGAAAGGTTTACAGGTATGTTAACTGTTGTGTATCTTAAGGGTCTGATGTCAAAAGAAATTTTGGCATTAACTTGGGGCAGA
This sequence comes from Alligator sinensis, assembly GCF_000455745.1. Lineage (NCBI taxonomy): Eukaryota > Metazoa > Chordata > Crocodylia > Alligatoridae > Alligator > Alligator sinensis. Next base: position 410,584 of record NW_005842201.1, on the reverse strand, counting down.
ATGGGAACCACAGTGACGTTTTTTGTGACTAACTGCATTTTAAAGTGCAATTCTATATTCACTGCAGAGTATTTCATTAGGATACTCTTAGCAAAGCTAGCACGGCTGATTTCACCTGCATTGGTTTGCTTCATGCCACTGGAGATTTACTCCTCCTTAAATAGAGCAGGAATAATGGATTGGTTGTTTACTGTATTAACAGTGCTATGTGGTTCAGTCCTAGCAGAGCCATGTTTTCTGCTTTATGCCTTCATAAAACATTTGAGTGTAGTAATCTACTATGTTTTCCATCAGTTTTATGGATGACTAATTTTCACATAAGGCACCACCTCATGCTTCAATCAGCTGTATATACACACACACACTTCAATCAAGGTCAGTTAGGCATGGAGCAAAATTCCCTTCACCACGAAATATCCTCAGATGTATTTTATACACAAAGTTAACATGTTACTATAAGAGTTGCTCTCACTGAGTTGTTTTTAATCTTCAGTGTATCACTCTGAATTTGCGTAGGCCTCCAACTAGAAAAAAAAAAAGGACATCCACCAAATGCCAGTGTGATGATTTATTTACATGAAGGACAAGGAATGTGACTCTTCAATTAAAGCCATTCCCCAAAGAGTTACATGATTTCCCTAGCTCATTTACTAGGAATGTGCAGTCTTTTTGGTCATAACCTCCTCCAGATTTAGGGAATGCAAGAAGCAGACTGTAATTTTGTTGCTCTGGTCTCCTCACATATATGTGATTTATTAAAGTATAAAGCAGTGTGGGCTGACCTAAAGTTACTTCTCAAAGCCTGGGTCTCTGCTTTCAATCTGATTTAAACCACTGACATCACTGAAGCAAAAACTCATTTATATTGGCATAAGTGAGATCTCAGTCTGCTCCTAGACCTGTGAATTAATGACAGAAGACCTGTCTTACCCTCTCTCTTGAACATACAACTGGTCAAAAAAAAACCTCTAACAAAAGGAGATTTTTGCATTTAATTTTTTTTCCCCATTAATAAATGGTTTCCAGTCATCTCTAATTACAGCTTTAGACTGATTAACCTCGTTTAACTCTACTGTACCTATACTCAAGACCAATAGTGCAAGAGGAGAATCAAACCCAAGATATGCTTTCATTCCTCATAAATCTCAGTTGACCCAATGGCTTTGGTGAGACTGAGACTATAATTTGGCCTAAAACCCTCATTCTCCAGTTAATAAGCAGCTATAGGACATGGAAAAATCCTTCTTCTCCCACTATATTTCTCTCCAGTGACACTTGCAAAATGCATGGGAGACCAAGTCAGCCACCTTGACCTTGAACAGTAGAAATGAAAGACTCCAGCTGGAAGAAATTGTGCAAGTTGAACTATAAAATGGATCAAACATAAATCCTACAAAATCAAACTCTGGTCACAGGGAAGTGCTTTTAATGTGTATATTTGAATGGTAATGGATATATTTGAGTGCAAGGGACAGCTTACTGTGTTGTTAAAGCATGTAAAGTCAGTTATGGAAAAGCCATTTAAGCCACTGGAATTATTAAAGTGATATCACATACAAAAGATAGAGTGGCTTGACTCTTGCTTCCCTTATGCTGCTGTAAATTAGGAATAACTATCTATACAAATGGAGATATGCTGCTTTAACATGGGAAGAGAAAGAAACCAGGATCTGAGTAGCCAGAGTCACGTCATTCAAAATAACAGCTCTACATCTCTTGTACAATCTTATCAGCAACAATGGATGCTATAAGATACCGTAATATGGGTACTTTACTGCTTTGGCCCACTGACTTTACAATGGCGTATTGTCATGAGCAAAAAGGTTTTTCTTAGGGATTGGATTGTATCCATAATAGAAACCTCAATACTCTGAATTTTCCTGAGCTTTCAGAAAGCCTGGTTTAGAGATGATTTTAGGACTTGTGTCTTTTTGTTATGGACCAAGCCATGTCATCAGGTAGAGTCATCTTTAAGAAAGTTCATCTCAGAAGCTAAACAATGTGCCTTCAACCCTTCTTTAACAGAAAAGACAAGTCATTCTAATTATTTCTATTAATATTATTGAAATCTTAATTTCAAGGAGGAGTCTCAATTTATGCAACAACTGTAGAGCAGTCTTTGTCTAGCAAGGAGAGGCTGGCTAATGTCCCTGGCTTGGTTACACTAATGAGACAGAGAGATCCTAATTAAAAGGGATCAAAAAAGTGGTTATGGCTTTAACTTAGATAATGCTGCTCCAAACAGAATGGCAGTTCCTTGCAATTTGCTGGCTGTGTCGGTGGTACTCATTAGCCATCTGACAGGCTGTGCAGTTCACCAACAGACATTAATAAACCTCTGAGAAAGGGTGAAACATCACTTGTTTATGATATGTAATAAAGGAGCCCATTCTAGTGTTAATAGGTCTAGGAATGGCTCAACAATCAAGTCAAATCACTTCAGAAGCCTTTATAGAGTACCTTTACTTCACCCCACCAAAAACCCGTTACCAGCACAATATTAACTGAACCCCGGCAGTGGGAACAGATGGAAGAGAGTCGGAGGCAGTGAGAGCCACCAGGATGATGAAGCCATAGACCCACTCAGGCAAGAAAATAATGTTTAAGCATAGTTCGCTTCTTGGGTCTTCTTTCAAGCTCAGATGAGCCTTAAGTCATGGGACCCATTCTGAACTGTACTCACCTTTTCACTGGAGACCATCAAAATATCTGTAGTAACTGCATTTCCTCTTCTGAGGAGGCCTAATCATTTCTAATGCCTCTGGTGACAGACAATCCAGGCAGGTGATTTATCTGCTTGTTGAGATTTTGCTCCAGATTTTTGCAATCCGGTAAAAAATAAAAGCCTATTTTTCATAACTCAGAATGTATTGAAACACACCATCTGCTTCCCATTGCATATCTATAGGGTTCATTTGACATCTGGAGCTCATTACTTTTGGCATTGACTAATCCATAGCCCCACTCCTTCAACACTTTCCTTTTCCTGAAGCTGGCATGTTCTGTGCAGGTTTGAAATGAAAAATCCAGGCCCTCCTCACAATTATATTTTACCTTTTAGGTGTCATTGGGAAGGAAAGAGGGAAGAATGCAACCCTATACGCATTATTAATAACAGGCTGAATCTTGCCCAAATAAGTGCTTCATAGGGGGAGCAAGAGGACTGAGAGATGAATCCTTGACTCCAGGAAACTTGGCAGAAAAGGTGGGTTATAACTTGCTGCTGCGCAAAGCCCAGCTGGCACCATGCCGTGTTATATGCACTAGCTGGCTGGAGACCAACATCTATCACTGTAGCATTTAAGATTGCCTATTAGAACTTCTGGCTTAGGCAACAGAAAATGTTGTCATCTGACTTGTGCTTAGTGACCGCTATGGAGTCCATTTATGGTCTCAGTTCTTCCTTGGAGATAAATATCCAGGCAACAGAACGGGAAGCCTAGAAGCACCAAATAGAAGTTTTGGTAGAGTCCAGTGTCTGAATGTTTCTGAAGATGTAACAAACCTTTCATACCCTGTGCTGGCTTCCCAGTCAAGTCTGAGGTGCATGGATGCTGTAATGTTGAGGATGGATGCCCGAGTCTACCTTTACTGATATTGCAGTTAAACAATGGGTAGCACAATAAGTTCACTGAAGTGTCATCAGTGGCAAGCCACTACAGGAAGAAAGGGGAATCATTCTGATGCCTATCCTGTAGTTTTCTAGGAGACAGGCAATGGACTTGACATTGCTGTGCTGTCAGGCTTGCACCTTTTATGAACACTGTTAACCAAGAAATTTTAAAATATTAGAATCTGCAGATAAATATAGCAGCAGTTTTAGCAGCAGCAGCAAAAGAGCACTGCATATTTCATGTAGCCCATTAATGATGTTTTATCTGTACTTACTGGCTGTCCCAGGCAGCTGTATTTTTTTCTCTCTTTCTCTTCAACCCCTAACCCAGAGGAGAGAAAATATGAAGCACAGACAAGCACCAATATTTGACTTAACATCTATTATTGTGATTGTGGGAGATTGGACTTGATATGGAGGCAAGCCAAACCAAGCCCTTCTTATCCATATTACTATGTATGATGACATCTCTTGATTTCATTCAGCTCCTTGAACTGCAATTACTTTTGCAATTCTGGCAGAATTAATCTTTTAAAAATAAAGACAACTGGCTGTGAAAAGTTTTGATCTACCAAAATATGAGCATGAGTGTTTAGATATGTAATAAATAAATACATGAATAAATAAAAATTCTTTAATATCAAGTCAGGATGTTACTCAAGTTTGGAACTGGCATACAATAATCATTGTAATGAAATTTCAGTGGAGGCAAAAATCAGGGCAAGTACATAGTTTATTGTTTTTATTATTTTACTGATCAGTCTACATGCCACACACCTTCATTTTTCTCATAACTTTCCAACCATACTGTATTACTGTATTGATCCAGCTACATCTCTCTCATCATTATGGCAAGGAGAGCCCCTCCACATGCCCTAACTTAGGTTGAATGACTAACAAGCACTTTTTGTTCAATGCCTAGCCCCTTTTAAACTGGTAAGAATCCCCTTGGGGTAAGTAATGTTAAAGTATGAACGATAGTTTTCATGTTACTCCTTCTTTCTTTTAATAATCTGTCCCCATTCAGAGAATAAAATTATCTTTAACACAAAACTAATACATTTTATGGAATTATGAAAAAGTTAAGATCTCTCATTTGAATCCAACCCCATAAATAGGTTACAAAGCCTGCTGGCTTCTGCAGGCAGGCTTTACTCCCTAAGGCACTCCTCAGCCAATCATCTCAAGTAACAGTTTTTTGTCAAAAACGAAAAACAAACAAACAAAACAAACCAACAAACCATTTTGCAGGCTCCATTTGAGGAGGAGTTCTTTGGCTCTGGCTCCCAGCAGAGAAGCCTGACCCCCTTCTTGTAGCAAGCAGTTACACTCACAACTTGCTTCCTGCTTACTTTTCAGGGAGCTTTTGAAAACTGCTAGCACAGGGGTGGGCAATTATTTTGGCTGGAGGGCTGCTTAACCAATTTTGGTGAGCTGTCAAGGGTCATAAGGGCAGCCTCACCCCTTATTGGGTGCCACACCCCCTGGTTGCTATTTGGGACTGGAAGTCTTGCCCCTGACTCATGACTTTTGTCACCCTTGCCCCAGAAATAGTCCTTTTTTGCAGGGGGAGCGGGTAAGGTTGCCATCTTGAAACCAGAAAAAAACAAATCATATACTGTAATTTTAATATATAATATATATACATATAATATATAATATAATATATAATAGATGTTTGATTTTTTAAATATCTGTCTCAACTTGTGTGTGTTTCCATTGTATATATGGAGGTAAAAGACATAATAGCTCAAAATGCAGTCTTACTGTTGTATATTGTGTATGGGGGTAAGGGTGTGTGGTTGGGGAGTGGGCGTGTGTGTGTGGGTGTTGGGTATGTGGTTGAGGTGGGGACTGTAGGAGGGTGTGGGAGTATGTGCGTGGGCTGTGGGAGAGCATAGGTATGTTTGGGCATATGGTGTTGGGTGTGTGGGTGGAAGGGTGTGGGAATATTTGGGGGTATGATGGGGGAGGGCATGTAAAGGAGTCTCTTGGAGTCCCTGGAGTGTGAGAGCCCCTGGATCTTCATGTGGTGGCAGCAACAGGGCCGCCCCACAGTGCACAGCTCCTCATGCTCCTACCCTGGTCCTGAGCTGCAGGTGGCAGCTGTGTGCAGGGCCCACCACGCATGGCCCCGTAACACACAGCTCCCATCCCAGTCCCTGGCTGCACATGGCAGCAGCATGCAGGACCAGCCCCACACGCCCAAATAGCACTCCCACCCAAGTCTCTGGCTGCACATGAAGGCAGGGTGCAGGGCCAGCCCTGTTCCCAGAGCATGCAGCTACCATGCAATTGGAGCTGCAGCTAGCAAGGGATGTGAAGGGTAATAAGAAGGGTTTCTACAAGTATGTTGGTAGCAAGAGGAGAATGAGGGAAAGTGTGGGTCCCTTACTGAATGGGGGGAGGCAACCTTGTGACAGAGAATGCAAAAAAGGCTGAAGTGCTCAATGCCTTCATCTCAGCCTTCACAGGCAAGGTCAGCTCCCAGACTACTTCACCACATAGCAGTTTGGGGAGGAGGAGAACAACCAGTGGCAAAAGAACAGTTTAGAGACTATTTAGAAAAGCTGGATATAAATAGTCTATGGGGCTGGATGGGATGCACCCAAGGGTGCTGAGGGAGTTGGCTGATGAGATTGCAAAGCCACTGGCCATAATCTTCGAAAACTCATGGCGATCAGGAGGGGTCCCAAATGACTGGGAAAGGGTAAGCATAGTACCCATATTTAAGAAAGGGAAAAAGGAGGAGCCAGGGAACTGCAAACCAGTCAGCCTCACCTCAGTCCTTGGAAAAATCATGGAGCAGATCCTTAAGGAATCCATCTCTAAGCACTTGGAGGAGAAGATGATTAGAAACAGCCAGTGTGAATTCACCAAGGGCTAGTTATGACTGATTGCATTCTATGATGAGATGACTGACTCTGTGGACATGTGGAGACCAGTGGATGTGATGTACCTTGATTTTAGCAAGGCTTTTGATATGGTCTCGCACAACATTCTCGCAGGCAAGCTAAGGAAGTATGGGCTGGATGAATGGACTGTAAGGTGGATAGAAAACTGGCTGGAGTATTGGGCTCAGAGTGTAATAGCCAATGGCTCGATGTCTAGTTGGCAGCTGGTATCAAGTAGAGTAGCCCAGGGGTTGGTCCTAGGCCCAGTTTTGTTTAATGTCTTCATCTATCACTTTGAAGATGGCATAGAGTGCACCCTCAGCAAGTCTGCAGATTACACCAAGCTGGGAGGAGTAGGTGATCTGCTGGATGGTAGGGCTAGGATGCAGGGTGACCTAGACCAATTGGAGGATTGGGCCAAAAGAAATCTCATGAGGTTCAACAAGGACAAGTGCAAAGTTCTGCACTTAGGACAGAACAATCCCATGCACCAGTACAGGCTAGGGCCGACTGGCTGGGCAGCAGCTCTGCAGAAGAGGACCTGGCAGCCACAGTGGACAATAAGCTGAATATGAGCCAAGTGTGCCCTAGATTCTAAGAAAGCTAACAGCATAATGGGCTTCATTAGTAGGAGTGTTGCCAGCAGGTCAAGGGAAATGATTATTCCCCTTTATTCAGTACTGGTGTGTCCACACCTGAAGTAGTGTGCTCAGTTTTGGGCCCATCACTACAGAAAGTATGTGGACAAATTTGAAAGAGTCCAGAGGCAGGGGACAAAAAAAATGAGAATAGGCTGAGGGGACTGGGCTTATTTAGTCTGCAGAAGAGGAGACTAAGAGGGGTTTAATAGCAGCCTTCAACTACTTGAAGGAGGGCTTTAAAGAGGATGAAACTAGACTGTTGTCAGTGGTGGCAGATGACAGAACAAGGAGCAATGGTCTGAAGTTGCAGCGAGGGGAGTTTACTTTAGATATTAGGAAGAAGTTTCTCATTAGGAGGGTAGTAAAACACTGGAACAGGTTACCCAGAGGTGGTGGAAGCTCCATCCTTGGAGGTTTTTAAGACCCAGCTAGACAAAGCTTTGGCTGGGATGGTCTAGTTGGGGGTGGCTCTCCTTTGAGCAGGGGGCTGGATTAGATGACCTACTGAAGTCTCTTCCCACCCTCATTTTCTATGATTCTTTGATTCCCATCCCAGTTCCCAACCACATGTAGCTGCAGTGTATGAAGACCGACCCAGCCCCATAGTGTGCAGCTCCTGACCACATAGCAGAGGACTCCCCACATCCCCACCTCCTTTCCCCGCAGTCGGAGTCCCTGGCCCCTTACCTGCATTCCCAGGCTTGCAAGCAGGGAGGCTGGGAACAGCCTTGGGGTGGCCAGGCAAGAGGCTTCTCATCTCTGGTGCCCCCTAGCTTGGGGCTGGGTCAGGTCAGGCCAGGCTGGAGTGGGAGGGGGGTTGCTTAGCAACTGGAACTGCACCTCCTGTATGGAGGCGATGGCTTGCAGAGCTGCAGCCCTGGGCCAGGGCTTACAGGGGCTTTACTGGAGGGGCTCTGCAGGCTGCACAGAGTTGCCTGGTGGGCTGAATGCAGCTCACAGGCCATATTTTGCCCACTCTTATGTTAGTAGGACACTCCTTGCCTACCCAAATGTCCTGCAGCTGGGCTTTTTCAACAGGTCTGATGGTTCCTTCTCAAAGGCCTGCCATGATAGCATTAGCTGAAAATCATTACCAGCAAATGGAAGAGTAGATTTAGTCCTTTGTTCAGTGGTCTATTTCATGGTAGACAGATGTTTTCATCAGAAAGGCTATCACAAAGAATATTACTTTTTACCCCTATTGGAAATCAAAGGAGGAACGTAAAGGGAACAAAGACCATTTGGCCAAAGTAACAAAGCTACATCCATTCAGCCAAATAAAGGTATGATTGTAGCACCAGTGAAACCTATCCATGCTAACTTTGGTTTCTTGATTACTAGTAACAATTGCAATGAAGATAGCAGGGCATCATCTTCATCTTAGACTAGCAAAGAGGTCCATATTCCCAGATGACTTCTAAAGAGCACTCTGAAGTCTAGTCCAGATGTATGTAACCCAGGTACACCCAAGGGTGTGCCCTTTTCTCAAGTGAATGGGATGAGTAGGCGGGGGGGGCGGTGCTGTGAGAGGGATGCTAGAATTTCAAGCAGATCTTTCTTTCCTGTATAGAGTTAGCCCAAGCCCTTGCGGGGAGAGGAGGGGGGGCGGTGTCCAGGAAGCACCAGGGGCCCCTCCCCTCAGGGCCTTGACTAGGCAGGGGGCTGCTCACCCAGCCCTTTCTTTGGGTTAGCCTGACCTAAATGCCAGCTATCCTCACACCAGGTGGCTAACCCAAACAGCCTTCGCTGCTCCCTGGCTCCCAAGACTCGGGCCCGTGCACCGCCCTATGCACCGTGGGACCTGGCCACTGCCCCAGAGACAGGGCCTGAGTCACCTCACTGCAGCCCCCAATGTCCTGCCAGGGTTGCAGGCTCAAGCGCCCACTTGCGGCTTCCAAAGCCTGGCTCTGTGCACTGAACCATGCACCATGGTGGGCCCAAGCTGTCTCACACTGCTCCCAGGGCCAGGTCTCTGTGCACCATCCCTGTGCACCGTCAGCAGCTCGGGGAGTCTCACACCACTCCTAAGGCTGCTCCTCCAGTGGCAGCTTCAGGAGCCTTGAGCCTATTGCCTGCTGAGGGAGAGCTCCCCAGCTTTTCTTGGCTCCGCACTTCTTGAGTCCCATGCTGCATCTGCCCCTTGTGCTGGGCACGCAGCTCCTTTTATACACTCCAGGGCTCCGCCCCTGAAGTCTTCTGGACCTGACAGTTTACAGTCTTCAATCAGGTCCAGGGGAGCTCTTCTCCCCCTCCCCTCAGGAAAAAGGTGTGCCTTTGTGTCTCCTGCTGCCTCCTGATTGGTGGATGGGCTTCACCGATGAGAACAGAAGGATCTCAAGCCTGGGACTCAACCCAAGCTCTGAAAGGAGTACCTGCTACACATACACTTAAAAGGATGTGATGAATCTTTATGCATGAGTTTTGGGAATGCTTCAGATGATTCCTAAGACAAGTGCCACCCATCGAAAGGGCTCACCCACTTATGCAAAGTGTTTTCTACAACATAGATACATGGTCTCCTTCATAGCTAGTGGCCTGTCTAAAAAGAAATCAAAGAGGGTTTATTTACAACATAACATCTTGATGCCAACTTTTCAGAAGATTGTCTTTTGAAACTTCCTGGCTGAATCCTTGCTTACTAACATATCACACCTGGTTATGCCTGTGCGGGCCGGGCGCGCCCCGAGCCCTTTTTCGCGCTGCACGCGGGCTGTGGCCAGCAGCCCGGGCACGCGGGGGTGGAGAGGGGAGGCTTTCGCTCTGGAATTAGGCACGGATGCGTATCGGTAGTTTAAAAGATTGTTTACTTACACTGAGATGGCAGCGGTGTAGGCTGGAAAGCTTGCTTCAGTTGCAGTTACAGAGAAGAAAAAGGAAAGAGGCGGACAAGAGTTCTAGACTCGTGAACTCTAGCCCAATCCAGCTGAAGGCTCTGAACACGCGAGCCCGTTGCGTCAGCCGAAGAAAGTACTCGTCCGGAAGAGCTCTGAACCAACTCACACGAAGTTTGCTAGGCTCCGTGGGTCCAGTTCTTTTGCGCGCTGGTGGGGTACGTCTAGGAATTCTATCGGCGACGGGGAGAGGCTAGAGATTGATCAGATCTCCGTAGCCTGCTTCAAATGCACTGGGTCCGTGAGGATCCGCAGCGCTTAGAGATCTTCACACAGCGTGAAGTCTCCTCCTCCCTTGTTCGTGGAGTCCTCCAACTTGGGCGGAAACCACTCAAGCCTCTTATACGGCTAGCAAGCCAATCACTAGCTGCCACGTGTGAATAATTTAGAACTGGCCAATAATGGGACCCAAATCTACATACAAATGGCGGGAACTCTTTGCAACGAGCATTTCTGTGCTGCAACAAAGAAATGCACCCTGCAAAGAAAGCTTCAAATCGGCGGGAAATTCTCCCTTGCACCGGGATTCTCTTTTGCAGCAGAAAACTCCACCGTGCAAGGAAGCTGCAATTTAGCGGGGACAATTTAGCAGTGCTGAAGCACACACAAATAAAAATCATACCTTTTGGGTTGTGACAATGCCAATAATGATATTACATATACATAAAGGAGACAAAGTTAACATTCTGTGGACAACTGTGTGCTAACGTAACACTAATAAAACTCTTAAATCAGTAAACACCATTCTCAACATTGCTTTTGGTGAGATATATTTGATCCAATATCCTATCTTTAGTACATTTCTATGAATGTTCTAACATGCTTTACAGGAAAACACGTTATTCATCAATAACATCAACAGTTGCATGTTCACTTCAAATGTGGAATGCTTCTGACATGTTTCACATTTAAAGCAACCTGGAGTATTTCTTTCCTCCAAGTGAAAATTATGCATTTACATGGGCAACAGAACCACACGAGTGAAACACAACAGTTAGGACGTGCCAGAACAAGAGCATTTAGCACAACTGATGCACAATAACCACTGAGTCAATGAATATTAGCGTAGTATATTTCAAAACAAAGGGAAATATGAAAATGTTCTGATTGGTACCAAAGCTGCTTTTGTCAGCAAATACTGACTGGCTTCAGACAGGGAAAGACAGCAAGGGTAGGGTCAAAAGAACATGGGTGTAATCATCTCCATAGGTTTTGAACAAACCTCATAGTTAATTTCCCATATCCAGCCATTTCAGACTTAGCATTACATTTAAGTGTTTAAACCTGGTGTGATAAATTAGAGAATCAAGCTGGAGATATGTAAAGAAAAGGTTTATACAAAATGAAATTCAAATTCATTAAAATGTAATGTAATGTTTCCCGGTGGTGATTCCTTATTTATCTGCATGCGATTAGCTACACAGCTGTACACCCTATAGTTGTTATATATAATAGAACAATCGGTCATTTCCAACAAATAAGACAAAACGTGTTAGAGTTAATTAGTAAAGATGAGTGGGAAATGGATTTCTATTCTGTGAAAATTCTCACACTTTCAAACATATTTCCTAAGGCAAAGTAGGATGAAAAAGTCAAAACTGCAAAAGTTCATAAACACCAATCTGAGAATAAAATCACAGCTCAAGTTAATCATAATATTAATTTAAATAATTACACAATGTTTTGTTTCATGCTTGACCATTTTCAATTTCTTACTGTAATCAGCTTAAGTTTCAGGGTGGAAAAATAATCTCAAACAAAAACAAAGGAAGCATTTTGCTTTGACAACTTTGAAACTATTCCTTTTTTGTTTTTTCTTTTTTTTTTTGAGGCAACCCCTGCCACAATAAGACTGCCTTTTCCTTCACTTTTGACAAACACACACTTTTTTTTAATAAAATCTGACAGGCTCTTTTTATTAGTTCCTTTTCTTTCAGAAAATGTTTTCCAAACTCCCTGTGCCTTAGACTTATAACATTCCTCTTTGAAATGAACTCCCTCCCTTCACGCCCTCTGTAAGTACTGCCTTTCTTTCGTATCATGAAGGAAAGACATTTTCTTAGGAAATTCCTCAAATGTATTGCTCAAGTAACAAGTGCTGTTAAATTATTTGTGTAGGAAAAAATCTTGTTTCATGTTTAAACATTAGTCATTTTTATGTTTTTAGAGTAGAAATACATAGTTATTGCTTAGTACAGTACAATTGTAACATTAAACCTCCCATCCTGCAACTCTGGGAAAATTGTTCCCAATTACCTGCTGATCCTCAGAAGTAGTGTATTGAGCTGTTTCATAACATAACATATATTTTGAATTAGAATGCTCTGTATTTTTAACCAGGGAGTTCCAATTCCTAGTCAGTGGCATTCTAGCACCCATTGTTATCAGTTATAGCTAGAATTAAATTTCCCACTTAAATTGGAAATTATCTCCCCCCCTCCACACACTTTGATAAGTCACATGAAAACAAGTTCAGTTTTGATCCTCACACTGACTTGTTTCTCAGAAAAGAAAACATCATCTTTGGACTTATCACTTCAAAACTATAAATGGCAGACCCTTTCAAAAATAGACACCTTGGGTGCATTTACACAACACTTTACTGACCATTAGACTAATCTAATGCACAGTAAAGCATCACCCTCTACATGTGTACAGCAGTTACTGTGCAGTTATGGTGTCTAATGCACCATTTTCTATTGCCTGGTACTTGTAGATACAGGTACTAGAAAATGGTGCATTAACTAATGTGCCGTACGTCAAGTATACACACTGACTGGGAGCAATTTGCTCCCAGTCAGCCTAGGCAGCAGGGGGCCACAGGGGGTGCGGGCAGTTGTCCCTGCTCTGCAGGATGCTGCCAGCCAGCCAGCCATATGGAGATTGGGACCTGCCCCAACCTTTAGGTGGCAGGGAGAGCTGTCCCAGCTGTCAGGCAGCTGCCTGCCAGCCACTTGGATATTGAGATGGGGTGGCAGCTGCCCAGCAGCTGGCATAGCTCTCCTAGCCAAACTGAGATCGGAACAGGTCCCAATCTCCACATGGGTAGCAGGCAGCTGCCCACCCAGTTGAGACCACCCCCTCCAACCTCCCCCGACTTGAGCCATCCTGATCTCCCAGCCCA
>NW_005842201.1:395585-397411 GCF_000455745.1 Alligator sinensis | reverse complement strand
ACCAGGACAGCTCCCCCCACCCTCTGGAGCTCGAACCTAAGCCTCTATCCCCCTGGCCAGCCCAGGTCTGGCACCCAGGGGAGCCTGGAGCTCCCCATGGCTGCTGCAGGAGGCAGAGCAGGGCAGGAGCAACCCTGGACTACACTGCTTCTGTCTGGTCAATTTGATCCCAACAAGGATGCATGTGTAGACATGCACTATTGAACACTTTAATGAACCTGAATTTTCTGCACAGAAAGTTTAGGCATATTAACTGCAATTGTAGATGTGGCCTCAGAATCCCTGCAGACACTGGGATCAGATTAAGTCACAGCTAGAACTGTAACAGTGGTAAACGGGACTTCCTGCTTATACTAGAGAAGAAAGTATCATCTTCAGGGTTAGGAGAATCATGGAAGGGACCTCAGGATGTCATCTAGTGTCCAGCCCCCTGCTCAAGATAGGGGATTCCTGACTAAATCAGGAGAAAGTATCTCCTGAGATTCTTACTACTGACACAGGACTCAATGTGAGAAAGTAAGAGACACAGGGCTCAACACGAGACAAAAGTCACTAGGAAAATAATGTGTCAATATTCAACCTTTGTGAATCCTAATCTTTTTATGTTTCCATTCCTAAACAAAGGAACAGTTATCTCCCTTTTGTTTAATGATAATGGAAACATAGGAATTGATTAGTAATTGTATGTGCTTCTCCCTGGAACATAAGCAAAATTCCAGCAGGAAAACCAGAAAAGTCATGAGATGGAAGGGTAGACATTGCTATTTTAGCTCCAGGATGAGGGCAAAGCCTCTTCCTGGCCAGTGCTAGGAACCCGAGGCAGACAGCCACTACCTCTTGTTTATTTCTGACATTCATGATTTTCTGAGCATATTTTATAAGTAGCCCTGTAGCCAAGGAACACCTCTCTCCAACATTATTTTTTTCCTAACAGAAACCACAAGCAAGACCTCATATTGTTCATCCAATTGTATTTTTATAATATATTATACAGACATTTATTTCCTTTACATTTAACAAGTGTTCCTTCTTTCTAACCATTACTTTTATAGCAGCAGAATGATTCTACTCTAATTCTGATCTTTATCAGGTGCAACAAAAAAATGTTTCAGTGAATTATCTAGTCTATAAAGTAACATACATTTTTTTAAAAATTAAGTTTCCTTATTGTTTGTCAATAGTCTATAGCAGTGATTCTCAAACGAGGTGCCACAGGACCCTGGGGTGTCTTGAACTCCTTTTACAAGTGTGCCCCAGGGTGCCACACTATGTTAGCACTGTTAGGTGTACAAATATGATTCATAAGGTAAATCCAGAGATTTCAAATAGGTAGTGTGACCATACATCTCAGTTGGCTGAAACAGTTCCAAATTTCACAGGCTGTCCCAGCTAGCTGTGTAAATTGAAGCAATAGTCCCAGATTCAGCTCCTGCAGGCAGAGGTGAAGGCAGAGGCAGAGGCCTACACTGACTCCTGCTGAGCAGCATTTGCAGGTGTGGGGGGTGGGGGGGTGCACGGGCTGGGCTGGGCACTGCTTCTCCTGCCTGGGAGTGGGGCAGGGTGGAGAAAGCCGGGGCTGAGGCCAGGGCTGGGGTTGGCTCTTGGCTACCCACATGGGGTGAGCTGGGATGGTTGCCCAGCATTAGCAGCCTCATGCCCTGCTGCTGTGGCTGCTGCAGCTGTTACTGGCCCTGAGGTGTGTGGTGGCCCTGGGCAGCTGCTGGCGGCAGTGAGGTGGGGACATTCTCAGCCAGGTCCAGCCTCTGGGCACAGGGGATGGAGTCTGGCTGTAGGACTCCACACTGCCCCCCCCCCCCCCCCCCCCG
>NW_005842201.1:382839-395554 GCF_000455745.1 Alligator sinensis | reverse complement strand
CCCCCCCCCCCCCCCCCCCCCCCCCGCCCCCCGTATCAGGGCTCCTGGGACCCAGGGGATTGGGGCAAGGGGGTAGTATGTGAGAGAGTGAGTACATGTGCACATGGTCCCCCATGCCAGATTCCCTTAGCAATAATATGGTCACCTACAAACAGGAAACCCAAGTGTCAAAACATTCAGACCCATTCTAGTCTGAGTTCTTTGCAACAGAAGAATCTCTCTCATTTTTCCATAGTTAAAGAATAGTTTCATAGTTGGTAGGGTCGGAAGGGACCTAAGCAGATCATCAAGTCTGACCCCCTGCCATGGGCAGGAAAGAATGCTGGGGTCAAACGAGCCCGGCTAGGTGCTTATCTAGCCTCCTTTCGAAGACCCCCAGGGTAGGAGCCCCCTGGTTGGTTCCTACCCCCCCAGGGTAGGAACCAACTTCCCTTGGAAGTTGGTTCCAGATCCTAGCTGCCCTGACAGTGAAGTAGTACTTCCTGATGTATAACCTGAACCTACTCTCAATCAACTTATGGCCGTTATTCCTAGTTACTCCTGGTAGTGCTCAGGGGAACAGGGACTCTCACGTTCCCTGCTTGGTTCCCCCTGGTAAGTTTGTAGATGGCCACCAGGTCCCCTCTCAGCCTTCTCTTATGGAGTCTGAACAGGTTCAGGTCCCTTAGCCTCTCCTCGTAGGGCCTGCCCTGCTGCCCCCTGGCCACGCGGGTGGCCCTCCTCTGGACCATCTCCATGCTGTCCATATCCCTCCTGAAGTGCGGTGCCCAGAACTGGATGCAGTACTCCAACTGCAGCCTGACCAGTGTCGTATGGAGGGGGAGGATCACCTCCTTGGACCTGCTCGTGATGCATCTGTGGATGCATGACAAGGTGCAGTTAGCCTTACTGACCGTGTCCTCACATTGACGGCCCATGTTCATCTTGGAGTCAGAATAACTCAAAACTAAAAGCAGGCATCTCCTGAGGAGTGCCTTGAGTCTATTAACAGGTTCCTCAAGTTCGTCAAGCCCAAAATAGGTTGAGAACAACTGGTCTGTAGTAAGGACTATGGCATTACACTACAACTCTTTGATTTCTGTGATACGTTTAAAAGGGAATCAAACACTTTCATATTTTCACCTGCTATACAAGCCAGCCAAATATTCCAGAAGCTCAAATGAGAAAAAAAAGGAACATGAAAAACATATTTTTTTAAATGATCAGTGCTGGAAACAGTTTGCTGTTCAGGTACAGACATTGTATGTTTGCTATTTGGAGGAGCTTAACAGTGCCTTATTTAAAACTGCACAAACAACACAATTATGAGACAGTTTCATTCCCATCTCCTTCCCTCAGTAATGACACTCTTTTAGTCAGTGTTTCCACATCAAAGTAGCCCAAAGTAAGTGGATTCACATGCAGACGCTAGTACATATAGCAACATCTGGTTAGTTATTACTTTTCTTTGATGTGTTTCAGGTGATAAGTGTCTAAATGGATGTTTAAAGCAAGCTAGCATGCTCACACTTCTGAAAATACCATAATGTTTAAATGAGATGAACTGGCAGATGAATTTATTTAAACCTCAAGTAATACTTTTTTGCACAACAGAAAATCCAATGCAATGAAGTTTTTCACCCATCTCAAGGTCTGGGCCCCCTGGCCCTGGTCTCACCCTTCCCAGGTGCCAGCTCCAGCCCTCCTAGCCTTTGACTCCCTGTTAAATCATACAAAGCAGTCAGAATAGACCATGCTGGCACAGCTGGTAAGAAAAAGGATACCTCTTTCAAGGAAAAATTTCAACTTTACAGTGATTTTTTTTTTAATAGAAATTTCAACATGGAAATTTTCCTATCAGGCCTCATGAGAAGAGTCTGTCACATGTGTCACATCCACATTTTCCTTTATGGATTTTGCTCCCTGGGTAGGTTACATCTTCCATGGTGCAGCTTGATTTCCCACTTGCTGAGCTGCCACAGTGCATCATGGGAATACCAGACCACAATGCATCATGGGCAATGTGATTGAGTGATTGCAGGGCTTGAATAAAGAGTTCTTGGCTCCTGTCCTTGCAGAAATACTCACTTACTCAGCTGGGCCCTAAATTTTTATTTTCATTTGTGTTTATACAGCATGATTGATTAATAACAAGGACTTAGTGCTTTAGTTTAGGTAAAGCTGAAAAACACGACCCAGAGTAGCTAGTATTAAAGAGGGTTCAAAAAATATTGTAATGAGCAAAGTTTATGAAATGAAAATGTTATTTTTATCACCATTTCCTGCCTCCTAATGTAATGCTAATTACCCTGCCAAATCCTGTCTGAATTCACTACTGTAGCTGATCAAAAGCAGTCTCTAGTGGTTAGTACTCTCCATCATGCTGGAAGCATTTTGGTGGTGCTATTGCACTTCGTAGAAAGAGACTGATTTCCACCTAAATGAGAAAGCTTTACACTGGCATTTCTCATTCATGGTAGCAGAGAGAGAGAAATCGATTGTGAGTGTGTGCATTCAGGGCTGATCCCCAGCAGCCCTCTCTCTTCCCATCCTGTGGAAAAAACTGCCGACAATCTCAGCCTAGACAACTTTATTATCTCACACTAGTACCAATTATAGAAGTTGGGGGAGACGAATCAAGGCAGATGGCTCAGTCCTCCAAGGCCTTTAAAACCTGCATTTCTGCTGATGTCTGAGGGAATCAAGGGGTTCACAAAAATGGATTCCTTAGGTCATGTATCCATTTTCAAGCAGGCATATATTAGCACATTAACAGCACAAAGTAAGTCCCAGACTCCTTTGTAAGGCTTGCATTGACACATCAGACAATGCTTTCCCGCTGTAGAATGTTAATATAGCGGTTAATATATATTTTAAATGCATCTATTTCTTAGAGCAGACAAAGAAATAGTTCCTCCCTATTCTGCCTTCCCAGTTACATAGCTTTCCCTGCTTATCTTTGTATTATTCCTATCCCTTACTACTTTAAATTCACTTACTGCACAGTTCAGTGATGCTGCTGAGTGCCATAGTTAGATAATACCGCTGGCTTTTTAGGGCACACAAGAACCAAGTTCCTCTAACAGCAGGAGTCTATCATTTCCACAAGAACCTCAAGCCACAAATTAGCACAGAGGAGGACTATGCTGGCAAAGGGACATGGAAAGACTGCTGAAAGCACATCCGTGCCCGATCCATGTGAGCTACACCCTAGAATGGATGGAAGGTGCTTAGATGTGGGGGTCCATTGCTGTGCACTGCTGCCTGTGCACCAATACACTCATTCTCTTGGGCGTGCTCACTGATGCATTTCAAGATCAGCTGCATGCTCTCCATCACTGGGTGTAATGGGCTTCACGGCAGTGATTCCTAATGTAGTGAAGACATGTCTAAAGTAGGTGCTCTGATGTGGGAGTCTGCTTTTGAAGAAGGCAAGTACAGCTCACTTCATTTGCCTCAAGTGCTGGTGAATTCTTTTCTCCATGTGGTTTTTTGTTTTTTTTTATGTATTGCTGATGGCTGGACAGACAAAGCATTAGAAAGTGGAATTTATCTAGTTACTCTTTACCTTCTCTCTTGTATATGCTTAGAAACCCAAATACAGTGC
This sequence comes from Alligator sinensis, assembly GCF_000455745.1. NCBI lineage: Eukaryota > Metazoa > Chordata > Crocodylia > Alligatoridae > Alligator > Alligator sinensis. The sequence continues at coordinate 391,968 of NW_005842201.1, read as the reverse complement.
ATGCTAGTTTTATTTATATCAATGCCAGAAAGCACAATCACCTGTTAAGCTGAGAATCTAAATAAACAAGACAAATATTTCCTGAGTTTTACAGAAGTGGAATTAGAAGGGGAAATTATAGAAGGGCACTGTGCAGCTGAGTGATTTTTCCAAAGCCATACATTGAGTCTATGGAAGGCCATACCAAATGCATCTACACATGCATTTACTCCAGCCTAGATTTATTGTGCAGTAAGCTACTGCACAGTAAGGGCTTTTGGGTAGCTGCTAGCTGCCCCATCCACAGATTGGGACACCTCCCCTGCAGCTCTTTCCAAGTCCCCTACCTCTGACCAGGGAGCCAGGGCCAGGAGCTCCCTGCTTCCAGGACAAGAGAATATTGTCCCTGCCCCAGAAGCAGGCAGTCCCCCAGGGCAGGATGTAATGTTCCAGCTAGGCCAGAAGACAGCTATCTCCTGGCTGGGTGCTCCCTGCCAACCCCTGGGCTACCACCCAGGGAGAAGCTCAAGCTCCCATTGGTGGCAGCAGGGACCCACTGCACAGCCCCAGGAAGCCAAAGCAGCTTGCTTCCATTAGCAGCAAATCTGCTCCTGCTTCCCTGCAGGTGTAGATGCCTGCCCGGGAGTGTTTACTTGTGAGTAGCTCCCAGTCAGGCATCCACATGAGTGCTACTGCATCGTTACGAATCAAAAGTAAATTTGCTACTTACATTTGCAGGCGCCCAAGGCTATATAATTTTACATCCTGCCTATGCGAGCGTAATACCCGTGTCAAATTCTGTGGATGGCTCAGAGGTATTACTGGGATTTCATGCTCTGTTTGAGTGAGGGGGCGGGGGGGGTTTATCCCCTTGAGTTTTACTTTGAGTTTCAAGCAAGTCTAATAAATCCCAGAAGACCCTCACTTGAACTCAATTAGCTTCACATGGGTTATTGCAAAACCATAGTCTGGTCCAGATTGGTTAAGCAGCTGATGACACAGGGCTCCCTTTCAGGCTGGTAGTGAGACTCCAGGCCAGGGGAGTTCTGCCTGTCTTCAGTTTTGTAGTGACAGCTTCACACATCCCTGGCATAATCCCCTCCATTCTTCCTGTGGCCTTGCAGCTGCAGAACCTGGCATGTTACAGGGGATCAATGAGAGTAAGGGATTGAATCTGATCTGATTCCAGTACAGGTGGGACAGTAACCCAGTGTGACAAAGCCTACACCCATTTCTTAAAACCAATACATCATGGCTTTTCATTTTTAGGGACTATAATGGCCTGTCATGAAAGGTCATTGTAGGAGAAATGCCACAGAAAAGGTGGCTGTAAGAAGGGCGTTTACAAGCTGTGTGCTTTGCCCACTGACTCTTTTGGCCAGCCCAGGCAGCTAATCAGCGGGCAGCCCTCTGGCATGAAGAGCTGACAGAAACTGGAGAAGAGCAGAGGCAGGCAAGCAGCAGCTTCTTGGCACAGTGCTGAAGTGTCTGTCTGGGATCTTTGCCAAAAGAGGACTGCCTGTGTGCTGTATGCTTCTGCAAGTGTGTTGCGAAAAACAAGATTAAATCTCCCCGGGGCCAGGGTTGGAGCATTTTAAATGCATCAGGATTGTAGGAGATCTGGTTTCAAATCTTTCCTCTGCTGAATTTGGAGTACAGCTCTAAAGCCAGGTCACTAATCTCTCAGGAAAGATCTTGGTTTCTTCTGCTGAAACTGCTCCACTTGATAAATACTTACATACTCTATATCAGAGTAGAGCCTGAAATCCAAGCGTATTTATAGATGTGCTACAGTAGGCAGGAGGAGGAGCATGCTTTAATTAGCGCAGCTCTTACTAATTAAAAGTGCCCAAAGCATCACGTGTAACAGTATCCCAAGTCTCCCAGGTGTGTGTCCTGATTACAACAACAGAGTTAATTCCATGTTCTCTCAGGTGTAGTGAAGGTTGGAGCTCCAGTGTGCAAGGCAGTGTTCAACGCAATGACAGGACAGTTCCTGCTCTCCAGCATTTAAAGTATAAGACAAATAATGGCTTTTGGGGGGGTTATGAAACTTCCCAGTATGGGTGAGTTTGTTTAGTACTTGAAGTGTTCAAGGGTTAGCACATTTTGCCCACTTGGAGAAAGTGAGCTTGATCCCCACCTCTGGCTATCCAAGTCACAAGTGGGGTTGAAGATACATGTGCTGCAATTAATGTAATAATACATGTATTTGATATTGATACCTATGCTCAGTGAAATCACACAGGTTAATAGGAAGCTTTGTGAATGTTAAGTGTCTCAGACAGTCCAGTTGAAGCAAATCCCTAGTGCTCATGAAATATGCAGTTTTATCCCCAAATGCATGATCCAGTCTCCGGCTTAACATACCCCCTTCTCTGGTGCAGCAGCACTATCCTTTTACCTCTTATAGCCAGCTATTAACTTGGTTGTCCTCCTATGTCTCTGAGGATTAAGCTGGATGCTCACATTTTCCTTCACCCTGACATGATTAATTCATATATAGCACACACCAGGCTATGTTTCAGTGAGTGCAACATTGCAAAGCCACAAGACAAGAAAAGGACACACATCGATCTCAACCAAAATAGCATCACTTTTGACTACAGCAAAACAGAAAGAGAATCTGATACCTTGCATCTGCCTCTCTATGCCGAATATTCGCTGGATGTGCGGGCTGTGCTGGCACCATTGCATGATCTTGGCTTTTGCTTACTGACCTCCCTCCAATGCTAATTCCTCCAGATTTTCCTTGATTTTGTCTTTCCTATCCTGTGCAGCCATTCTTGTCTTCCTGCCATCACACATTTAGAGGTTCATAGCTCTGGCTAATTTGAATCCAGGGGAAGTGGTAATGGATGGGGAAGCCTGGTTCTGTCACCCTCATTCACGTTCTTTAACACATGCTGAGACCAGCAGTGCCCGTGGACTGAATGATGTATATGTGGAATAAATCATGATTGGGATTCGAGGTACTGGAGGCTGCTGCCTTCTGGATGTCATTGCCATACACTCTGGTGACTCACCTTATATAAAACCCAATTTTTAGCTACCTCTTATTTAAGTGAAAAACCTACTACAGCCCATTCCTCTCAAGGAAAGAAAGATCTCTTTTTTCTGAATGCTCTTCTGTTGCTAAAAGAACTTCCCTTAGTAAGCTTTAGTCACAGTTTTTTCCTATATTTGAAAACAATTTTAGAGAAGAATTAATTTTTTTATTACCAAAACCAACACTTCTGCTCAGTGATTCCAACCCTGTTCTCACACAGAGAGAAATATCCCCTTCTCTGCAGTCTGAGGACTGTAGCTTTCTGTAGCTATTAGGCTACATTTTATGTTGTTGCCTGGCGTTAGGCCAGTCTGCAAACTGAATCTGTGTGAGGCTAGAAAATACCGCAGTACTGGTTTCAGCTGCTATGCAATGGCATTCCCTGCACCACACCACACCAGTCACTGATCCACACCGTGCCTCATTTTTTCAGTGCTGGATTGGCAGATGTGTCCCCACTGTCCATACTACTCTTTTGTCATGTCATACTGTCCATATTTTTTCCTTCTGTTTGCTTTTCTTGTTAACATTTTGTCTTGTGCTTTCGTCCTTTATTTCATGAATGTGTTTCCTTCTGCTAAGGAGCGTTGTGGGGCAGGGCTGCATGTGTTCTCAAAAGCTGACCACCAAGGAACAGGGAAGGGAAGTTTGCACTTGTAATGCTGCATACATAAGTTGCTCCTGTGGCCTTTGCTGTAAAGCACTAGTGCTCAACCTTCCAGCCCAATGGTGTGGGGCTGCTCTGTAGGCTTAGTGCATGAGGTCAATGCATAAGTAAGATTCAATGCACTGGCCTAGCCCCAATGATTGGATACAAACACAGACAGACCCCACACATCAGCATGATACAGCATGTGGGCCATGTCACCTGGCCTGTAAGGACCCCACAGGGTTGGAAATTTGGTGGCAGGGAATGGTGGCAGAGTTAATTTCCACAGTTCTGGAAGCCACAGCTATTAATGTTGTCACCATGCCCCTGTTGCCAATTTTTGGACCTGTGGCATTAATTGTTGTGTCCTGACACAGGTCTGTGTTTCTAGACTAAAGCAGGAGGATTATGGCTTAGTTTACTTTTTACAGAAGCCATACTTCTTTAAGTTTAGGGAAATCTGTGAGGAGACACTTGGACTATGACCTATGGGTAACATAGCCAATACATGTGAGAGTGACACAAGCACAGTAACAATAAGGTGGAAAATCTCTGAGTATTTCTACACTGTGTCCCCAGCAGTGACTCCCCCACCTCCACCACAAGGAGACCTTGCCCACCTGTTCCCATTCATTCATACCAAAGCCAAACGTGCTCAGTGAAGCTACTCCCAGCTACATGTTCTCTTAAACATGTGAGAACATGACGGAGATGCCCTGGGAGTGGTTTCACAGCTGCATGTTCAGGTTTGCTGTATGAGATAAGTTTAGGATTGAGTGCTCTGGCAGTACCAGGCATGCAGCGTACACATGCCTTTTAAGCCTAGAGTCCTGGAGTTTCCACTCTATCTCCTAACTGATGTAGGTGATGGCTGTATAAGAGGAAGGCAGAGTTTGTGAGTAAGGTATGAGGGCTGAGATTCATGAGATCCAGCCTTAGTATGACTCAGTGGGTGCATCTACACAAAACACGTTACTGTGCAGTTGCCTAGTTTACTGTGCATTAAGCATGCACATCTACATGTGTGCACACTTACTGCACAGTAAAAACCCTCAATCACAATTGCATTTATCAGGTAGCAAATTTAAGTGTGATTAGTTACTGCACAGTAATAAATATGTAGATACAACTCAGCAGCAAATTTGCTGCCAGGTCTTCCCAGCAACTAAGGCCAGCCCCAGGGCTGCAGTTTAGGAGCCTCTCTTGCTCCAGGACTGAGCTGCCTCTATGAACTCTATTTCCAGCTGGGAGAACCACACCAAGCAACCATCCATGCCAGCGCCAGGCCTATGGTAAGCCCTGCACTGCAGGGAGAGCCCTTTCTGTCCCAGCCCCAACCCCTATCCCCAGTCCCAGCCCCTGCCCCTGCCCCAACCTCCCTGCCTGACCCACCCACACTCCTCTGGCCCTGGGTTTCCCTCCACAGTACACAGAGAGGTGGCACACAGTGCAAAGCTTTATTAAGCAGCCCATGCTCCTGCAGTTGGGTGGGCATGGGCCTCTCACATTCTAAGTAATGAGTCAATGCTGGTGGCAATGTCCTCCTTGGCAGCATGGGGCAGGGACATGTAGTGCTGCCACAAGTCACCCTCCAGAAAGCAGTGGAGGTTGCAGGACAGCCCGGGCTTGCCCCCCATGCTGTTGTAGCTCAAGGTCCCAAACCAGGAGTGCAGGTGCACCTGGGGCACCATGAGGATCAGCATCAGCAGGGCATAGTGGGTTGGGCACCCTTCAACCTGCACAAACAGCTCATTCCATGCCAACCAGGGCACATACAGCAGAGGCATGCTTGGGGCACAGTGGCAGTGTGGAAGGGGGCTGGCCTCAGGGCACCTCCATGGAGAGGTCACCAGTGGGGAGGGTGGGGGTGTGGCCAACATCTCATCCCAGTTGTCCAGGAGCCTTGCACCCCCCCCACCCCCCCCCAGCCCAGGTGCCATGGGCTGGGCAGCAGAGCAGTTGGTCTGTGAGTGCAGAGCTGGCTGGGGAAAAAGCTGGGCAGCTTTTTTTCCAGCTCTACTCTGCAAGCATAGAGTGGGGTGGGTAACAAATTGGGGACCTCTGCCTAGGTCCGCACTCAAAAGCACCCCAGCCCCCATCAGGAGGGAGCTCCCAGCACCAGCTCTGTAACCGTGATCTCCCAGTGCTGGCCCCACAATTATGGGGCTGGTGCTAGAAGATAAGCATCTCCCAGTGCCAGCCCCATGACCAAGGAGCTGGCTCTTGGAGATAAGGACCATCCAGCCTCCACCCCCTGATTACAATCTCACATTGTGGGGCTTGGAGCTCCCTGCTGCCAGGGCAGGGGGAGTTAGGCCCCACCCAGGCTCCAGTGGTGGAGTCTGCCCTAGCAGCAGGCAGCTCCCAGGGCCAGGGAGCAATATCCTGTCCCCTGGTGGTCTGCTGACCAAGAGTAGATTTGCTCCCAGTCACGTATCTACACAATCACTACTGCACTGTTACTGATCGACAATAAATTTGCTACTTGCATTTGCGAGGTTTACTGTGTAGTAAGCATGTGCATGTGTAGATGCAAATGCTTACTGCACAGTAAACTAGGCTACTGCACAGTTAAGCATCTCATATAGATGTGCCCACTAATATGTTGTGAAGGGGCCTAAATCAATCCCTCCCAAGACAGCAAGAAATTAGGTCTGGACCTATATTCTGAGATTTGTGTCCCACTTATTAATTAATAAATGTTGTTTATCTAATGCCTTATGTGTCTGGATTTAATAGGAATTATAAACTTTAAGATTCATTGTGCAATCCCTGTGAAGTTATGCCTTCTACCATTCTGAAAGAAGTTCTGAGAGTGATCTCCCTTTAATTTATCTACAGAAGAGAGATGCTCTTCAACCCATTGTACAGACGGAGAAAATACATAAACATAATCCTAGCTATACAATATTTCTCAACTTTGTTTTTGATCAGTAGCAAATAATTTTGTTTTCTTATTAACTACTGTAAGGCATGAACTTTAAGGTGGGGAAGTCTTCAGTGAGCTAAAACACAAAAAGGAAGCTTGCAGGAAGTGAAAACTTGGACAAAAGACTGGGGAGGACTAAAGAGTATTGCTTGGGCATGCTGGGATGAAATCAGGAAGGCCAAAGTGCAATTGGAGTTGCAGTTAGCAAGGGACAAGGTAGGAAAAAAGAAGGGCTTCTACAAGTATGCCAGCAACAAGAGGAAGATCAGGGAAAGTGTGTGTCCTTTACTAAATGGGGGAGGCAACCTGGTGACAAATGATTTGAAGTACTCAATGCATTTTCACCTCAGTCTTCACAGGCAAGGTCAGCTCCCAGACTATTGCACTTGGAAGCACAGTTTAGGGAGGAGGCGAGCAGCCAACAGTGGTGAAAGAATAGGTTAGAGACTGTTTAGAAAAGTGCAGAAGTCCGTGGGGCTGGACATGATGCTCACAAGGTTGTTGAGCAAGTTGGCTGATGTGACTGCAGAGCCACTGGCCATTTGAAAGTGTGTGGTGATCTGGAGAGGTTCTGGATGATTGGAGAAGGGCAAATATCCCATCTTTAAGAAAGGGAAGAAGGAGGATCTGAGGAACTATAGACCCATTAGCCTGACCTCAGTCCCTGGAAAAATCACAGAGCAGGTCCTCAAGGAATCTATTTCTAAGCACTTGGAAGAGAAGGTGATTAGGACCAGCCAGCATGGATTCACCAAGAGCAAGTCACGCCTGACCAACCTGATTGCCTTCTATGATGGGAAAACTGACTCTGTGGATGCAGGGAGAGCAATAGATGTAATATTCTTTGACTTTAGCAAGGCGTTTGATATGTTCTCCCACAGCATTCTTGCAAGCAAGCTAAGGATGTACGGGTTGGACAAAAGGACTGTAAGATAGAAAACTGACTGGACCATCAGGCTCAAAGGGTAGTAAACAATGGTTCAATGTCTAGGTGACAATCCATATGAAATGGAGTGCCCCAGGGGTTGGTCTTGGGGCTAGTTTTGTCCAGTATATTCATCAGTGATCTGGAAGATTAGATGGAGTGCATCCTCAGCAAGTTTGCAGTTGACACCAAGTTGGAGGGAGTAGTGGATACACTGGAGGATATGGTTAGGATTCAGCGAGACCTCAACAAATTGGCTGATTGGGCCAAAAGAAAAGCCATGACGTTTAATAAGGAGACATGAAAAGTACTGCACTTAGGATGGAACAATGCAGTGGTACAGGCTGAGGACTGGCTGGCTAAGCAGCAGTTGTGCAAAAAAAATCTTGGGGTTATTGTGGACAATAATCTGAATATAAGCCAACAGTGCGCCAATGTTATGAAGAAGATTAATGGCATATGGGGCTCAATTGATAGGAGCACTGCCAGAGAGTGAGGAAAGTGATTGTTCCCCTCTATTTGGCACTGGCAAGGCCACATCTGGAGTACTGTGTCCAGTTTTGGGCTCCCCACTACAGAAAGGATATGTACAAACTGGAGGGAGTCTAGCAGAGGGCAACAAAAATGGTTTCGGGGCTGGGGCGCATGACTTCTGAGGAGAGGCTGAGGGAACTAGGCTTATTTAGTCTGCAGAAGAGAAGACTGAGAAGGGATTTGATAGCAACCTTTAACTACCTGAAGTAGGGTTACAAAAAGGATGGAGCTAGACTGTTCTCAGTGGTGATAGGTGACAGAACAAGGTGCAATGGTCTCAAGTTGCAGCAAGGGAAGTTTAGGTTAGATATTAGGAAAATCTTTCTCATGAAAAGGGTAGTAATGCGCTATAACAGGTTACCCAGAGAGATTGTGGAATCTCCATCCTTGGAGGTTTTTAAAGACCCAGCTACACAAAACCTTAGCTGCAATGATCTAGTTGGGACTGGTTCTGCTTTGAGCAAGGGGTGGGACTAGATTGTTGACCCTAGACTTAATTAAGACTAATTAAGCCCCCAAGCAACAGTTGTTGGCGAGTCCAGGCCAACAAGGGGTGGTTTTTAACCCTGGGCTGGTTAATAGATTGAACAAGGCATTTCTGATCACCATCTAGTCAACCCAGCAATTAGTGCATTGCAATTAATTAGTACATTGACACAAATTACCAACTGACATGAATACAATGGTTTCTTAAAAAGAAGCCACACGCACAAATCAAGCGTAACAGTAAGAAACAAGAACATACGCAACACCCTATGAGGAGAGACTGAGCGACCTGGACCTCCACAAGAGAAGGCTGAGAGGTGATCTTGTGGCTGCCTACAAATTCATTAGCAGGGTGCAGTAAGTGATTGGAGATGCTCTGTTCACCAGAGCGCCTCTTGGGGTAACAACAAGCAATGGTCACAAACTGACAGAGAGCAGATTTAGGCTAGATAGCAGGAAAAACTTCTTCACAGTAAGGGTGGCCAAAATTTGGAATGGACTTCCAAGGGAGGTGGTGCTCTCCCCTACCTTGGGGGTCTTTAAGAGAAGGCTGATCAGGCATCTGGATGGGGTCACCT
>NW_005842201.1:376435-382808 GCF_000455745.1 Alligator sinensis | reverse complement strand
ACTCTTTCCTGCCTAGGCAGGGGGTTGGACTCGATGATCTGCTGAGGTCTCTTCAGACCCTAGCATCTAGGAATGTATGAATCTATGAAAACGCCTATGAATACTAATCCTAGTCTTATAAACAATCCTAATAACCAATAATCCAACTCCCACCCATATAATTTAGGAACAAGAAAAGCAAGAGTGCGGAACTTTATTAAAATTGGAAGGCAGATTTTATTATGCTCCAGTATGCCAGTCACTGACTTCGGTCTGTTCTCTCAGTCTTTAAGCAATAGGTGATCAGGGGCTTACCTTCCCCTATATTAGGAAGGGATGATGGATGGAGGACTACAGAAGGCAAGGTAAGATGGGGTGATACTTACAGGGAAAAGGCAGAGGGATTTTTACTTATATGCAACGCACACCTGTCAGGGACAGTGAACCAGGAAGCCAAGCCTTGCTGCCTTTGTGAGAGTCACAATGGTGGGAGACACGGATGAAAGGAGCCCCGCAGAACCTCCAAATCCAAAGCATTGTACCTCTATGGCACACCACTATCTCATCTCACTCTACCACTCTCTCTCTCCCTGTCACCTCAGATGCATCCAGGCCCCTCAGGCCCACACACTTCACCTTCAAAGCGCACCACAGCATACCCGCTCAGCCTCACTCACCCCACAGACACACCCAAGCACACCAGACAGCCCCAAACACACACTGAGTTTTCAATCCAAGTGACTTATATGTGGATTGTGCACCCCACTTGCAAAGGCACTTTACCCGACTGTCAAAAGTGTGCACGGCACTTCAACCCGGGTCTCAATAAGTAGATGATGTCACTTTACTAGTTGGAGGGTCATACAAAAGTATCTGAGTGACCTATTCAGCATAGAGTTCCCTGATCCAGGCATGAACTAGCTCTCGACAAGATGACCTCCTGAGGTCCCTTCCAACCTGAATTTTTAAAGATTTTATGATGCTATATGATGCAGTGCTTTTACATGTCTGATCAGAAGCTGAATACTACTAATTGCCTAGGAGTCTCCACAAAGTGTTGTGCTTGTATATTCTACTGCAAGTTCAGAAGATCCAAACTTCTTTAATAATAAGCTAAAAATGTGAGCCTTTGAATGAAAGCACTGCGAGGCCCTTGTGCATGTGTGCGCATTCTATGACTTCACCTAGGAATATGACAGTGAAATTAGATTTAAACAGATGTACGATTCACTGTAAATATGCTAGAAGACAACAACCCCTTCTGCGTCCGTAAGTGCAGCCTTAAGCTAGATGTTTTTCTCTCCCTTGCAATCTTTATTGCCTGGCTGTTGTCTAAATGGGAAGTAAAGGAAAGATCAAAATGCTTTACAGCTGTGAAATGAGAGCTCTGAAAGCTCTAGAAGCTCTCCAAATCAGAACTTTGTTTTAAAAGCCCTTGTGCAAAGTAAGTCTGTAAATAAGGTTTGCAGTATGAATATGCATTATGGGCAGTGTTCTACTTCAGAAGGAAAGAGTAAAGTCTTAAATAGTAAGGAAAAAGGGGAAATAATTGGAGTCTTCTGAAAAAAAAGGGCTGCAGTTTGCATTTTTATTAACAGGCATAAATACCAAAGTTACAATAAAATATTCAGGAGTTGGAAATATTTCAACCAAAGTGAACAGAGACCAATCTAGGAAGTGTCAAGGCAATTTTTTTCTGTGATATCTTTGTCAGGAGGATTGAGATCACAGAAGCACAGTCTCCTGCTGGGATGATTAGCAGCAAAGTGACTTTGAAATAATTTGATTTTGTCTTTTGTTTTCCTTCCCTATATCTTAAAGCTACAGTACTTTGCACTACCAGACTGATTACATTGTAATGTTGTTAGGCATGCTTCATTCTACGCTTCCTCATGCTTGTAGAATCCTCCTGAAACCCCAGTTTACCAAGCTACCATCTGCCCTCCAGTTCCTCTTTAAGAATCAAATCTTCCATGACATCAATAAAAAATGCAGGAAGCAAGCCTATCCCTCCTTTCATGTTATTTCTTCCTGGCTGAAACTAATTGTCCATGTGACTCAATCTGCATTTAATTTGCATGCACTTCAAGAGAGGGACCTGGCCTACATAGGACATTGTTGTTACCGTGATTACAGCATGACAAATTAATAGTCACATATGCAGCTCAATCAACAGGTATGGGAGTACCGTACAATACAGTATGAAAGAAGGGCCTCGTCTCCCATAAATACAAAGTCTGCCATATTCCTGACAAGTCTCCCATCAAAGTCTTTTCTATTTTTCTTCTCTCTTTGAACATTGTTTCAATGGCCCTTTAGCAAAAAGGCACAAGGGGCTATATGACAGAAATAGATCTTCCCAGTGAATAGCACTGGTTCTACATGTGATCCCAGTAGCTGAGAAAAAGAAAAGACACCGAGTGTGTCTGCTATCTTTTTGAGGCTGTCAGTTTTCCCATCCAGCAACCCAATGGATCCCTACCCTTTTGGCACCAGGCAATGAACCATGGTCCAGCATAGGTCAGGTGAATGTGGTCGGGGTTTGGTGCTGCTGGGTAGAGATTCGGTGTCATGAGATGGGGTGCTGCCTGGATGCTCATGGGCTGTGTACTGCAGGGCCAGGGGGCCAGGTTGGACCAGTCCAATTCTATGGAGAGGATGGGTCTGAGGTCTCTGGTCCTGGTGGGGTCTAGGTTGGCCTAGTCCTTTTTGATGGAGTGGAAGTGCAAGGTCTGGCAGTTCTGCACACTTCTATACCCAAACCCAAATGTGCAGCACCCAGGCAGCACCTAACTGGGTGGTACTCAACCCAACTGGTATGGGCACTGCAGTACCCAACTTGATCAGAGTAACACAACCTCTACTAGAACTGGGTTCATCAGCTGGTGTCACAGGGGTAAGGATCCAAATCCCACTGACCACCCCCACCACTGGCAGGGACCGGTTTGTCAGATACAGTTTAGTTGTGTGGGGGCAAAGGGACTGGAGGACTCTGGAAATGGCTGGGACAAGGACAAGTGGGGGTAGCGGAAGGGTGGTTGGTCTGTGGAGGTGGGTGTTCAGTAGACTCCCCATTGCTCACTTTAAAACTGACATCTGCATCTCTATGTGTGAGGTGGTGGGTGCAGGACTCTGGGAAGGGAGCTTCCCTCTCATGGAGGACATGAAAGTCTGCACCTGCGGCCTTGCACATGGGTCTGCAGGCACAGGGCTCTGGATGTGCCCCACAGAGGAGATGCTCTCCAAATCTTAGCATTTTAAAGTCAGCACCTGCAGTCCCACTCTTGGGCTGTGAGTGTAGGACCTCAAAGTGTTGCATGCGGGGAGATCCATTCCCCCACAAGACACAGAAAAGCTGGTGTTTGTAGTCCCCCCAGGATTGGATGGAAAAGGGGGAAAAGCCTGTTTGGTAGACCAGGCAACCCTTGATCTGGGGAAAAGGTGGGAAACATTACCCCCTGCTCCCCTTCCCTCCCAGACCGGCCCCAGCAGGGACTGAAGCAAGTGTTCATCCAACCGGTAGAGGCTCTACCAGAGTTGACTTCTACCTCATCAGACAAGGTTGAAGTTTCTACCGGACCTGCCAGTTTTAGAAACTGAATGCTTGTACACTTAGGCCATGTCCACATGAGTGTGAACACCTTGTGCTGCCGCTAGTTGTACCCAGGGAACACCTGTGCCGTGCACACTCTGGCAAGCAGCAGGTTACCCTGGGTGGGGTAAGGATGGCTGAGGCCAGGACTGGGCTGGCCACAGGATCCTTACCTGGGGTCCTGGGGGCCTCTCGGGGCTGTAGCAGTTGTGATCTTGTCACTCAGACTGTGGATCAGGCCGGCCAGGCTCTGGTTTTGGGTGGCACACACTACCCCTGCATGCTCCACTCTGCTTTTTTTTTTGCATGGGCTTTTTTACCCCTGGATATCCCCCCATGGCTCACTTGTCTGGACTCAGCCTTAGGGCTTCTATTGGTGGAAGTGGGATTCCACCTGTGAAAACGTAATGCTAGTATGCACCCCATGTCCATGGCCGATGCCACATAATGGAAGACTAGTTAGCATTACATCTGGCTGCCTAATGATCAGTATCTTCTCAGACCTAGGTGACCATATGTCCTGGGCAAACCAGAACAGTTCTGCCTTCTGTAGTCCGGTCCCAGACAGTTGGTCAAAAGGCCCCAATTTAGTCTGCAGAAGAGAAGACTGAGAAGGGATTTGATAGCAGCCTTTAACTACCTGAAGTGGGGTTACAAAAAGGATGGAGCTAGACTGTTCTCAGTCGTGATAGGTGAATTGGGCCCTGAAGCAGAGTCCAGTGGGGATGTAGAGTGGCATGGTGTGGCAGGGAGGCAGCTAGGAAGGCTTCTTCACAGGGAGTTGCTGTGCGGAAGCGAGGTGGGCAGACTGGGTGGGGTGGTGCCTGCTCCAGTCCTCCTGCTTTGCCCACATATAGCAGCAGCAGTGCCTGCCTGGCATGCCATGCCACTCCACATCCCCATATGACTCCACACCAGGACTTTTGAGCAATCAGCTGGGACCAGACTACAGAAGCTGGGATAGTCCCGGTTTGCCCAGGACGTATGGTCACCCTACTCAGAGCTGAGTTAACTGGGGGTACTATCCAGCCAAAGGTTGGAATTAAAAGCTTTGAAGCTGCAGCAAAACCCCTTAACTTCTCTTCTACCACACCTTTCCTTGCAGCCCAACTCTGCAAGTTGCTTTCTCTCTCAAAGAAGCAAACACCTAGTGCTTTACTCACAACCTCTCTTTTTAGCAGTATTCACCCATTCAGCACACATAAATAATACGGAATGACTGAGATGACAAATCATTCAGTAGGAGAAATGCTGTACAGCAAGCATAATTTCTAATTAGGGTGAAATGAATTTGCAGGAAATATCTAACGAATAATTTAAAATGAACAAATTCATTAAAAGCATAGCCTGGATAGGATTTAGGGCAAAACGTGTTGCCTTTTTGTTTGCTTTGAGGGATTTGCCAATCTTTACATAATGCATGCAAAATGTCACCATTTTATACAAACTTTATATTAGCTCATTCTCATTAATGATGCTTTAAATGTATGTTTGTCTTCAGAGAAGCAGTGATGATATGCATTCTGACATGCCTCATGATAAGTTATTTACTATGTGGTCAGAAGTTCCATCAAGCTAAATTTCTTTGTTTCAGTTGTATAATAAGCCCTATGAATGTTAATAGCCACAAAATGCATCTGCTGGTTGGCATTTATAAAGTTCATCAGGAGCACTTACATTTTACATGTCAGATGGGACTGTACAGCATTAGCCCTGATTTACAAGCATCATTTATCAAATAAAGCACCTGCTGCAGTGCAAATATCACACAAGGTCACTTGTTTCATTTAGTGCTTCTTCTGGAATATCCACTGATTTTCTAACTTTTACCCCCCCCCTCCATAATGTTTCTGAAAAAAGCCTATTTCATTTTCCATCTCAGTGTTCATAACCACATCTAATTTCATATTTTCAGAAGGAGTTATATCATGCAAGAATCATATAGCTATTCAGTTACACCTGCTTTGCAAACAAGCAGCAAATACACCCATCAATGCCTGCTGAGGAGATACCTAATAACTTCCATTTGAATTAATAGAAACTGCCTGCATGAATCCCTATTCATGTCATTGAAAGAACAGGCCCCAAATTATATTCTTAAAGTTTTCATTTATTTTTAATCGTGGTAGTAAACCTGTGGCGGGACAGTAGGGGGCGCTCCTGCGTTGAGCCGCCCACCTCCCTGCTCCCGTCCACCTTCCAGGCTCCGAGTACCTCCCTTGGGGTGCCTCCCGTCCGGCCGACCCCTTCCCTGGAGCACACCCGCTAGCCTGGGGTTCCCGCTGTCACCATCCAAGGCTCTGGACTCACTTCTGGCTCTGTGCACCTTGGAAAACACAGGCCTGATCGTCCAATGGGTGCTAGACCCAATACAAGCACTTGGGGCACTTCCCCAAGTCAGGGGCTTATTAGGAAGCCTCCCTTAGTCCACCAACCTAAGGGGCCTCCTTGGCATAATTTAGACCCACCCCTCAATAAGTCTCCACACCGGTCACAAAGGAGAACTTTATTGATTACAGGGGTAGGGCGGAAACAGGGTAAAAGGTAGAGCAATATCATAGAAATATTACAGGAATATCAAAGGAATCCCATAGAGCAACCCAGGGGGGCGGAGGTAGCCGTTTCAACACGCATCTGAGTTACTGAAGCTAAATATCTAATCGGATCTTTAGTAGCTTACTCACTCGCATCATCCAGAGGTGGTTGCTGTTTCTTCTGGAGGCAGGGCACTCTTGGAGCATGTGGTGATGAGGAGAGAGCCAGGTTCAGATTCACCTGGATGACCGCATGGCTAATGGCTGG
>NW_005842201.1:374416-376404 GCF_000455745.1 Alligator sinensis | reverse complement strand
GCGCAGGGCCGGGTCTTCCCCCCCCTGCCCAGGTGACCAGAGCATCGCCTCCCAGGCGCCAGGCTTTTGTCTACAGACAAGGAGCGAGATCCCCGCTGTGAGAGATTCAACAGCAGCCTCTCAGGCTGGCTGAGACAGATCTCTGGAAAGGGGCACCGACGGGGCATTTCTGCCACAAACCCATCCAAATTCAATGGAAAATTGATTCCTTTTTTAAACTATGGTTGAAATGTTATCAGTTTCCTTATGGACAGAATTGGCTCAATATTGCTCATAAGGGCACGTCCACACGTGCAGGCATGCACACTTGTAGCAGCTCAAGTAGTAGTGGCACAAATTTGTTCTGGAGATTTGTGTCTCAGCACACGTGCTTGAACATGCACTTTGGTGTGGGGCAAATTGGGCCACTTGAGGCAAACTGACCCTGGCCAGCTCCTCCTGGATCTTCAGCCAGGGGGAGCTAGAGGCTGTGCTGGCCCCAGCAGTATAAAAAGCTACTCTGGTGAGGCACTCAGGGCTACTTGCCCTCAGAAGCTTCAGGGGGAGGAGTCACTAGGAGGAAGTTGGCCATGCTTCTTCCTATCCCAGGCTGCTGCTGTTGCTGTTACTGGTTGCTGCAAGCTTAGTCTTAGGAGCTTCTGGGGAGAGGATGGCTAGCCCCCTTCCTACCTCTGGCTGCTGCTAGCTTGTTCTCAGAATTTGGGGGGGTAAGCTGGCCACACCCCTTCCTCCCTTGGGCTGCTGCTGCTGCTGCCCCCCCCATGGGGGGGCGGGGAGTCCTCTACTGCATGCCACTACCCCCACCACACTGCACCACACCCCAGCAACACACCCTAGCTTCTGCACTCCTGTTCCAGCCTGCTGCCCAGCCCACTGCCAAGCCACAGTTGGGGGACAGCCTGGGGAGGGAGCG
This sequence comes from Alligator sinensis, assembly GCF_000455745.1. Taxonomy (NCBI): domain Eukaryota; kingdom Metazoa; phylum Chordata; order Crocodylia; family Alligatoridae; genus Alligator; species Alligator sinensis. Next base: position 375,491 of record NW_005842201.1, on the reverse strand, counting down.
TGCACTGCCTGTGGGCCCCTCCCCACCGTCACTGACAGAGCCTAAAGGTGCCTTGCCTGCAGCTGCCTTGGCAGGCCACCTGCCACCTTCACCTTCACTTTCACCAGAAGCATACCCTGAGAGGCTGAATTGGATGGCTCCTACTATCACTGATGCTGTTGCTGCACCAACTTGCAACACTCAACACCACACCTTCACTAGATTACTCATTAATTGACTGATTGCTCCTGCACTCACCCACATCTGCCTCACAGCATCTGATCCTGCTTTGTTTTCCTGCCTGTTGCTTTGCTGCTGAGTGCCTGACTGAAGGTCTGAGGGGCTCCTGGACTGATCTGCAACAGAAAAAAGCCCCTCCATCACTCCAGCCATCTTCTACATCTGCCTCCTCTGCATGGACTACAAGGTGGCAGTGAAGGCCATCTTGCTGTGCCTGCAGTCCATGCTGATGGACGTGATGCATCCCAACCAGATGTACACGGTGCCCAGATGTTCCATCTTTGACACCCTATACCTGGTTCAGGACCTCCTGGAGCTAGCACGCTAGGAGGGCCTGTCTTTTGGCCTCCTATCCTTGGACCAGGAGAAGGAGTTTGACAGAGTGGATCATGGATACCTCACAGGAATGCTGATGGCCTTTGGCTTCGGGCCCCACTTCATGTGGGCTTTCCAGGTTCTGTATGCCACTGCAGAGTTTTTGGTCAAGCTAAACTGGACCCATCCCATTCAGGACAGGTGTGGGTAAAGACTGCCTACTGTCAGGCCAGCTGTACACCTTATCCCTGGAGCCCTTCCTTGTTCTTCTGCGGAGGCGAGTGTCAAGGTTGATGTTCCAGGAGCTGGCAGTGCGGGTGGTGCTGTAAACATATACTGACGATATACTCCTCATGGTCCAGAACTCAGGTGACCTGGTGCAGGTGGAGGCCTGCCAGGCGTTGTACTTGGTGGCCTCCTCTGCTCAGGTCAACTGGGTCAAGAGCTTTGGTCCGGTAGCGGGTGATGGGTGACAGGTGGGCTCACTCATAGATTAATAGATTCATAGATGTTAGGGTCGGAAGGGACCTCAATAGATCAT
>NW_005842201.1:374166-374406 GCF_000455745.1 Alligator sinensis | reverse complement strand
GAGTGCTGGGTCTAGATGACCCCAGCTAGATGGTTATCTAACCTCCTCTTGAAGACTCCCAGGGTAGGGGAGAGCACCACCTCCCTTGGGAGCCCGTTCCAGACCTTGGCCACTCGAACTGTGAAGAAGTTCTTCCTAATGTCCAATCTAAATCTGCTCTCTGCTAGCTTGTGGCCATTATTTCTTGTAACCCCCGGGGGCGCCTTGGTGAATAAATACTCACCAATTCCCTTCTGTGCC
>NW_005842201.1:347672-370574 GCF_000455745.1 Alligator sinensis | reverse complement strand
CGGCTCCCTACCGGCTCAGCTATATGGGACCTGGGGGGCTTCCCCTCCGGATCTGGCTTAGCTGTGCCGGGTCCCTCCGCCCCTTTTACCTTCGGGGGATCAGCTGTTGCTGCCCCCGCTGCTGTTTCCTCTGCTGCTGCTGCTTCCTTCTCCGCCTCGGATCAGTAAGTTAGTTAGTTAAGGGGGCGCACGTGCATGCAGGACACGTGTGCCTGGATCCTCTCCTTCCCGCTGCTGGTTCCCAAGTGCTGGAAACTATGTCACCCCGTGGCTTTTAAAGCCCGGGGTTTGAATTTCCCGCCCCTGCCCCAAGAGCCAATCAGGCGCCCCAGTCTACCTGGAAGTGCCTGCCGGCAGTCCCGTCCCCTACGCTCCCCCACTGGGGGGGATCCGGTGCCGCTGGAGCCTGCTCCCCAAGGGTTAGCCCCGGGGGTGCTCCCTGGCCTGGTGGGACAGTCCCCTCCCTAGCCCTCCCTGTTTGCGCACTCTGTTTGTGCTGCGCAGCTCAGGAGCGTGGCTCCCTACCGGCTCAGCTATATGGGACCCGGGGGGCTTCCCCTCCGGATCTGGCTCAGCTGTGCCGGGTCCCTCCACCCCTCTTACTTTCGGGGGATCAGCTGTTGCTGCCCCTGCTGCTGTTTCCTCTGCTGCTGCTGCTGCTTCCTCCTCCGCCTTGGGTCAGTAAGTTAGTTAATTAAGGGGGCACACGTGCGTGCGGAACACACGTGTGCCTGGATCCTCTCCTTCCCGCTGCTGGTTCCCAAGTCCTTCCCCCATGCTCCACAGGATCCACTGGAGAACTGTCTCACTGCTCTAATTGGGGGTCTACCTGTCCCCCCACAGACCACACCCTGCCAGAGAACCTCCTCCGCCTTGGGTCAGTAAGTTAGTTAATTAAGGGGGCACACGTGCGTGCGGAACACACGTGTGCCTGGATCCTCTCCTTCCCGCTGCTGGTTCCCAAGTCCTTCCCCCATGCTCCACAGGATCCACTGGAGAACTGTCTCACTGCTCTAATTGGGGGTCTACCTGTCCCCCCACAGACCACACCCTGCCAGAGAACTAGCACCAGCTGGAGGCAAGGGTGGTGAAGTGGCTCCAGGCATGGGCAGGGCTCCTGAGGTGTCTCTCCCTGCATGGCAGAGTGCTGGTGCTGAACCAGCTGGTCATATCCATGCTCTGGCACTACTTACACACCCTGCCTGTGCCCCCTGAGGTAATGGCAGGACTTCAGAGATGGGTGCTGGAGTTTTTCTGACCAAGATGGCACTGAGTTGCTCTGGAGGTCCTGAACCTCCCCTTACAGGAGGGCAGCCAGGTCCTGGTTTGCCTGCACAGCCAGGTCGTGATGTTCCACCTTCAGGCCCTTCAGCGATTACACATTATGGTGTAACATATAGAATATGGTTCTGGTAGCCGCATGGCATGGGGCCACCTGGGGCACGCCTTCCTCTGCCACTTTTGGGGACTCAAATATGACTAGCAGCTCCTCGGCCTGTGGCGTTTCTCTCTGCAGGACTTGTGAGGGCTGCCAGAGTTCTACCAGGACCTCCTCCAGGCCTGGAGGCTGGTTTCCACCTCCAGTTCTCCTGCGACACTCACCTAGGGTGCCAACCTGCTCATCCAGCAGCTGGAGGTGCCAATAGCAGAGGCACCCTGGTTGTGACAAAAGTTGATCCTGGCAAGTGTCACCTGTATTAGAGACCTCGTGGACTATGATAGGCAGGAGTGGGTGGACCCCGCTGCACTGGCCTGGCACATGGGTCTACCCACGACATAGGCTTCCTGCCATCTGATCCAGGAGGTGAAATCTTCCCTACCTCCCAACTACCTTGCCTTTGTTGACCAGGTCCTGCATGGTGGTGGTCCCTAGCCCTCCATGTCCTGCTGCTCACCGTTTGTCGTGGGGCCAGCGCCTCACCCAGGCTCACGGCACTCCCTGCTCCACCACCTGAGCCAGCTAGAGGACACCTGACCAATCCATTTTTCCACTGTCCATCTCTGTCACCTCTACACATTTATGTGCTGTACAATCCATCATGTTGCCCTCACATCCCTCCCAGACACCAAGTGGTGGGACCTGCTGGGTTGGGGTGTGGCTGAGTCTGTCCTCCCCCCTCACCCCACAAGCCACTGGGGACCTCAGCTGGTGGATTCTCCATGGAGCCATTGCCATGGGTGTGTATGTGGCAAGCTTCACAGATACCCCAGTCTCCTGCTCCTTTTGTGGGCAGAGGGAGACCCTAGCGCACGTGACCCTTGTGTGCGCCAGGCTGCGCCCCTCCGCCTCCATCTCCAGAACTTCTTCCTGAGGTTTTTGGTCACCCCATCTGCAGCCCCAACAAGTCTTGGGACCTCGTGGTCAACCTCCTCCTGGTCCTGGCCAAGTGAGCCCTGTACTTGACCAGGAAGGAGGCTCTGGCTGGGAAGGTGCCCAGAGACTGTGGGGCTGCTTTCCTCTCACTTGACCGTGAACATTTATGGGCAGAGCAGCAGTGGGTGGTGTCCACCATCTCTTTGGATGCCTTTGAGGGCTGGTGGGTGCAGGTATGCTTATTTTCATATCTTGACCCTTTGACCCACACAACACTCCTATCCTGTTTTTTTTCATTAGTTGTCCCAAGAATTTAGTTGCTCCATTCATCCATTAGCCCCTGTAAAAAGGGACCACTAGTTAGCCAGGTGGGCCTTACCCATGGTAATCAGATGGAAAAATAGACAGGAGCTTCTGAGGCCTGACCTAGCCAGTTGGTATGTGGAGACACTAGACCCTTGTGCCAGCTGAACTTATGAAGCATCCCTAACCTAGATTGGCCCCTGCACCCTCACCTCTGGATGAACTGCCAGTAGGCCATGGCTGCACAGTTGACCTTCGTGCGACACTGCTGTCATGTCTTCTGGTGCCCACGATCTGCCATCTGGCAGCTATCGGCCAGAAGATGTGCTCATTGTGGTGGCCTGCTCTGAACTGTCAAAGCATATTCTTCTGACTCTAGATAGCCAGGATATCAGCCACCTCACCAGCACTCTAGCTGCATCCCCAGAGATGGCCCTGGGCAGGATCCTCTGCCCAGGCCCCTCCACTTGCCTCACCAGCAGAGATCCTGGTGTCCCCTGTTTAAAAATTGCAAAATCTCTGATAAACAACCTAAATTTTCTCATTAAAAGACCTAAAATCCACATTCTTCCATGATTAAAATGAAGCTCCACTATATAGAGAGAAATAAGTTAGGAAATGTTTATAATTATAATTATAAAGCAATTTGGAAACCTACCAATGCCTCTATCATCATAAGAAAATTAATTTTAACTATCTATACACTTTGTTGTTTGCTTTTGGGTTTTTTGTTGTTGTTGTTTGTTTGTTTCATAGAAAAATCAGAGCTGACTCTGCCCCCTTCGCTCACCAGGAATTGGGTGCTGAGCAGCACTGGGATGCCAGTGCCCTGCCCTTGCCCTTGCCCCTCTCTCCGAACCCACAGCCCTGCCAGTGTCTGTCACTCCTGACCCACAACCCCTGCCTGCCACCACTATATCCCTCCCGGCAGCAGCTCCATCCCAACACCAGGACACGAGACCAGTTGCAGCTGTCCCACCCACTGATTTGTCGCTCTGAGTAGTGCCAGCTCTTGCTGTTTGTTCTGTGTCCAGGCCTCAGTGATTCCCATGCTGTTTCTGGGAAGCCCTAAACTGGGGCTTAGGGATTGGGCTGGATAAGACCCTTCCCTCCCAGGCCGGCCTGTCCCTGCACAGGCCACTCTAGGGAGTTAGGTGGGGTTCTAAGCCCGACTCTGGTGGCCTCTCCTACCTGGACTGCTCCCCCATTCCTAACCCCCATCTCTCTCTCTCTCTCTCTTTCATACACACCCCTGCTGCCACCTCCCCCCCCTCCCTCCCAGCCCATCACACCCTCCAAGTGGTTCCTGGGACCTGGAGCCCCCCAGGCTGGAGCCATATGTCCCAGAACTGGTGTGAGCATGAAATAGGGCTGCAGTGTAGCAGTTGCCCCTGCAGTCATGGCTCCTGCCAGCAGGTCTCATCCCATTTGGCAGCTAGGCATGCAGAGTTTGTGGGGGTGTGCATGTGGGGTTTGTGGAGGAGTGTGGGGTTTGTGGGTAAATTGTGGGGGGTTTGGGGTATGGAGAGACTTTGTGGGCATCTGGGGAACTGTGTGGTGCTGGAGGGGACTGTAGGTGTGGATGCACCGTCTGGGGGTGGAGGGACTATGTGGTGGAGGGAACTGTGAGAGAGGGGCTGGTCCCCCTCGCCCCCCCACCCCGCAGCAGCAGCTAGGATCAGGGTGCTCACAGCCCACTGTTGGCAGAGCCCCTCAGCAGTGTGTGGTGCTGCCTGAGACCTGGCAGCTCCATGTGGCACGCAGCCAGCCCAGCCCACTGGTGCATGCCCTCAAGCAGGCCCAGACTGGCTGTAGTACCAGGAGCCCCAGGTGGCAGAAGGAGCTAGCCTGGTCCTGCCCAAAGACCGGACCATCTCTGTGTGCCACATGTAGCCCCCAGGTCTCAAGCAGCACCACACCACCAGGGGCCTCTGCCAGCAGTGGACCACACCCACACACAGTCCCCACACCCACACAATCCCCCCACAGTCCCCTCCCCCCCATGTCCCCACTTGCCAGGGGTAGAGCCTGGTTCTGAGGCACTGCTGCTAGCCTTGCCCAACTTCTATTCGCTCCAGCACTCTGAGGCAGCATGCTGGAGCAGCAGGGGCATGTGGCAGGCACAGAGATGCTCTGGCTGGTGCTAGAGCATGTTTGTAGGACCCAGGCTCCAGTTGATTCAGGGCATGCTCCAGGACGCCCTGCACCACTTTTTTCTGTTTTATTTTGATACCAGGATTTTCCAGTATCAAACTTAGAGTCTGCCCTATATATATGCAGTGGGGGAACATTTTTTTAATTCCTAGCGTGCCTCCTGCGGCATCTCAAACTGCTTTAAGATGCCGCAGCAGGCACATGTTCACTCGTCTTGATGCGACCCAAAAGTCCAATGTTTTCTAAGAATAATAAACTCTAACAATACACATCCATGAAAAAGAAACAATATTGTTAAAACACCACCAAGGGCTTCACTTAGGCCCACAACAACCAAGCAAGGCTATTGAGAAATCAAGTTTACCAATTCATCTTTACTTCAAAATATTGTATCCAATAATATCACCTGAAATAACCAGCTTTGATCTGAAGTGTAAAATATGCTCACCAGTTTAATGCAAAGCCTTTTATTGTCATCAGATACATGTGTTGCTACACTGATGATGATAATATAATCACCTCAGTTAAACTCTCCACAGTACATCTTCCTGACAGAATGATGTCATTGTCACTCTTCACAACTGTTTTGATTCATTCATTGTCCTTTGCTGTATATTGGTAGCTGTCTGTCAGTAAAATGAAATGGCTGATGTGATACTGACAGCCTGTCAGGCAAAGACACTCTGTGGAAGAGATGAGCAGGAAGATTCATTGATTGGTGTTGTCAGGAGGAGCAAAAAAGCTGATTTTGTGGGTCATCTTATTCATTGATTTATACAGTGACTTTTGTAAGTTTCAAAGTAATTTGCAGACCTGCAAACTCGATAGACAATCAAAAGCCCATTTTTGAGAACCAGTCACCTCCATTGTGTCTGCAGTTTTGGATACTACCGAGACACCTAGGTATCTCTTCTACAGGTCTCACCAAGTATTTAGAAATCCAAATGACGACCCTTGCACCGCAAGTAAGTGGAGCCATGGCACCATTGCTTGTCACTTTCACCATCAGTATTAGCCCTCATCCCTGCATGGAAGGAACTTGAGAGCTGTCCCTCCTCTGGTTTTTGAGCGGCTAATGTTGTCACAGTGCTAACTGGAAGCAATATGTATGCTTGCAGCTTACTTGTACCAGACTCTGTAGAGGGGAGCAAGGTGCTCAGAATAAGGGAGTTATCCACTGTTTTAAACTGAATATGAAAAAGAAAACCCATTACCAGCTACTGAAATAAATGCCATTAAAATGGAGATAGATTTGGCCCAGTGCTTTATAATTAAAAAGTTGCAGCCTTTCCATTCACAGAAGTGTGTCATCTCCATTCACTTATTAGGTGCCAGAACAACTAAGCTTCATTTCACGGTTCTTGCACATAAATTGTTCATGAGATTGACTGGTATTGAGGAGTGCTGGGTGTACATATTAATTTATATTAGAAGGATTCTTTTGGGTTCAAAGCAAAGGTAGAACGGTCTTAACAGCAGTCTCACTAAGCAGCTACTATATCATGCCAATAACCTTATGAATTAACATAGCTAGGTACCTGGCTGAAGAGTGTCCTTCCTCTCATCTATTGGCAGGGAAGAGTGTTCTATGTTGAATATACATGGGGGCTAAAGGGAGGTGGGTGATTTACTTACTGTTAATGTTGTTTCAGGAAAGTTGTGTCAAATACATGGGCCTTGCATTGTGACCTGAAGGTAATGAGATCCTGATCCCTTAAGGAAGAATCTTACATGGCTGTAGGCAACCTGCCCACAAAGCTGTGATCACAACGTTCAGATGTGACTACTTAAAATTCGCTATGTGCAGTCACATTTAAACAAGTGGCATGCCTCTTAAAAGTGTTTCTGTATTAGATCAGTGAGGGTCAGTCACTGACAATACTTTTATTAATGTGCCTAAGTACGAACCATAGACCCTGAATTTATATAAAGTACTGTGGTCCAGATTGTATTCCACCTACTAGAGGTATAAACCTATGAAGAAACCTATGATAAGAAAAAAGTACTTATTTCCTCAGGACAAAGATCTTATTCCACCATGGGGTGAGAGTTTTCCCATTTAGAGTTATACATCATGCATCTCAATCATCTCAGGATCCTCATTCATAGAGTAGAAGAGGGCTCACCCACCTTCTCCCCCAACAGCCAAATGGTAAGACAACTTGCCCAAAAAGTGAGAGACACAAGTTCTGGTCCAACTCAGTAGTCTGAGAAGGCTTGAATCCACATTTCCTACTTCCCAGAGAAGTGCCCAAATCCCAGGCTACAAGTTACACAGGTTTGACAGTACTCTCTATCCCTCCTGCTGATGTTGAGCCACTAAGCAGAAAGAAATGCAAGATTCATGGGGTCACAAGAAGACCAAGCAAGAAAAAGCATTACTCTGTAGCTGAATGAGGAGGGCACTCACCTGGGTGGAAAAAAACAGAGAAAGTGGCTCTGAAATCAAATGCTATCAATGCTTTCTAGCCACTATCTTTTGATGAAAAATGCATAAACATTAACAACGTTGGGAGCAGAACCCTCCCTCCCAGGACAGCGTCTCTCTCAGGAAGCTATACAGGCTCCATCTTGCATGAACCTCTGACTCTTGCTTTGTTTTGCATTGCTTTCAGTCATTCTGTGTGTGGTAGGTGTGCTCAGAGAACACTTACTACATTTGTCTCTCAGGGGACTTAGTTCAGGAACAACCAATTTGTCGATCCCAAATGGGTTTAGGATTTTGTAAGGACCAAGCTGCACAGCTCTGCCAAGATGACAGTAATTCTAGGCAAACTGAGCATATCTATATGTGTAATTAATGTGCCTGAATTTTCTGCACAGAAAATTCGGGCTCATTAAAGTGCTTCCCAGCACATGTCTATGCTTAAGCCCCCACTGGGAACAAATTGAGCCCTGCAGGAGCAGTCCAGTCCAGGGCTGGTTGTACTCTGCTCTGCCCACATGCAGCGTCCAGGAGGAGCTCCAGGCTCCTTTGGATGCCAGCCCCAGGCTGGGAGGAGGCTTAGCCCTGAGCTCTGAAGGGCACGGGGGATCTGTCCCAGCTGGAAAGGCATCTGGCTCCCAGCCCTGTGGAGATCAAGACCCATCTAAATCTCCATGGGTTAGGGAGGCAATTGCCTGGCAGCCAGGACAGCTCTCCCAACCATGTGGAGATTGGGAAAGGTCCTAATCTCCACCAGGCTGGTGGCAGCATCTGGCAAACGGGGAGAGCTCCCTTCACCTGCTGTGGCCCCTATTGTCAAGGCTGACCAGGCTCCTGTTTAGTGTCTGCACATGCGGTATGGCACCTTAATTAAAGCATCATTTTTCTCGTACCTGTATTTACTTGAAGTCCTCCCTGGTAAGACTGAAAATGTGTATATGACATGTATGTTACAATGCTGGCATAGTTGTTCTTAAAGTAGGCTCTAGAGTAACATCAAATCCAGTGAGAAATAGGTTCCAAGTAAAGTAATATTTCTGTAGTTAATATTCCAGTTACAGTTTTGTAGGATTCATTATTGTAATTGCATCAGTATAAATTAAGAACAGAGGTTTAAATAACCTAATATATTCCACAGTTTGCTTAAGATGTACTTTTTTAACATGTTGATGTTAGGGATTGATTTAGTTTCCTTTTAAGAATTAGAAAATTGATGAAGCAGTCATTTCAAAGGAAGTAGTCATTATTAGCCACTTATGGGTTTGTATGCTCAAACCTCTGACAATCGTTTCTGTCCAGATTCTCACATGTATATTCAAACTGAGCACTCCAAAAATACTCCCACTCATTTTACAGTAACTACTCACCGACCAAAGTGTTACTCAGTGCCAGTAAAGGCCTTTGTGAATAAGTTGTTTAGAGTAGATAGTATCTTCACAAAATAGTGCTTTGAGCTCTATTCCATAAAAGATACAATCTATTGTAGCATACGGTTGCCACTTACTTCCATATTCTTGGCTATTCAAATTAACCCACGGGATTTTCTGTCATGAGATAAAGTCAAAGAATTTACAAGAATTCAACAGAGGATTATATAGTGACATGAATAATAAGAATATCATCTGAGGTTATCCTGAGCACAAAAAAGATTTATGTAATTGCCATGAGCGCTTTTGTGGGAAAACATAATCCAGTCATTAAAGGCCAGATTAAGGGTTTGCACAGGGAATAAAGGGGTCTGAGACAGGCCCTTACGGCTTTGTGCTGTGCGTTGTAATGCCACTTCCAAGGTGCAGGGAACAGCAGCTGCCACAGAATGGCTGTATTGCTGCCTTACGCAAGTGTGTGGGAGAGGTTGGGGAGTGGGCAGATCCTTGACTTCACTGTCACCTCAATTAACTCAGCAGAACTGCTATGCCAGGACAATGCCTGTGTATAACTGCAGCAGGAAGAGACTGACTTCCTGGATGAAAATGTCCCTTGTAGGCTGCTCCAGAGGCAGAGCAACAATGCACTGTCCCTTAAAAAGGGGAGATCACAAACGGACAATCTAGCCCTAACTATGTGGATCTAGAAGGAAACTTCCTCTATTATTGTGTTATTGCAGAATGAGATTTGTGGCGTGTTATGCTTTGCTCTGGAACTGCCTCACAGTGGTCATTGTCTAGGCATTACATATAGTAATATTGCACAAGATGCTCATCTGTCTGATGCCAATTTAGACAAGCTGATAGATCTGTCCCAAGTAATACTGTCATTATTTAACTTCCTCATCTTTGGTTGAAACATAGTTTATTGTCCCTATACTCATAACAAAGAAACCTACTGCTTCCAGGACTCCATGTACTTTTCTTAACTTTCTTCAGACATACCTGCAAAATAAGCTGCTGGAGAGAATAGGTCCTCCACACCCCGCCATTGCAAAGGATATCATACTGCAAAAGGATATTTCTTTTCTTGCCCCAGCCTTCCTGCTACTGATATGTTCCTTTGCAACCCACAAAATAGACTTCTACAGGGACTGAGAGAAATCTGCTGGGCTTCTCCTGCACTACTTGCATATCTACAAGGAGTGTCAGAGATATCCTTATCATGTTTTTCCTATACACTGGGTGCGGCTACATGGGATGCTGACTATGCAGTAGCCTGATACTACTGCACAGTAGTGTCATGTGGCAAAAACCATGCCGAAACACTACTGCGCAACAGTATTAGGCTACTGTGCAATAGTGTCACTTAAAAGGCATTTGCCAGCACTACTGCCCAATAAGTCCAGTTACTGCACATTTATTTAGTGCTTGCTTATACAAGTACAAAATAAATGCACAGTAACCACCGCACAGTAGTGTCTCATGTAGACACACCCACTGTGTGCACTTCTGCTTGCATGAGTAACATCATCCTGCCTCCTTTAGAGGAGCAGTGGATTAGCAGACAGACTGAAAATACATGAGTTTGAGCCTTGTTCTGGATTCAGGCGAAAGGTCACCTCCAGTCAAGGAACCTATAAATGGATACCTGTTCATGCAGGTTGGAGAACCAACAACAGCTGGATGTGGCATGAGCACGTTTCTCCCTTGTGTGCTATAGGCTACAGAAACTGGCATACCTTGACTATGAGCAGAGATACCTAGTTAGACAGCATCCAGTGAAGCGAGCTTCAGATCAAAAGCTTATGCTATATTTTATTTTTTATATACATAAATACACATACACATACTTTGATTACTCTATAACAGTGGTGCCCAAACTTTTAGTCACAGAGGCCAAGGGTTGGGTATGGTGAGGCTCCAATTCAGCCATGCAGGAGGTTAGTGAGGGGCAGCCCGGCCTTGATCCAAGAATGTAAGGAAGGGCTCAGCCCCAATCCAGCCACATGAAGGGGAAAGGCCATGGTCTGGGGCTTTCATGTGGAGGCTCCAGAATTTGGCAATGGGGGAGGGGTGGCAATATTAATTGTCACTGCTTCCCTACTGCCAAATTTCCCAACCCCCTGGGCCCAAAGCCAGGACTCTGCAGGCTGGATTTGGCCCACAGGCCAGGCGTTCAGCACCCCTCATCTATAACTTGGAAATATATCCTGCCTTCTACATGCCTTAACTATGTTAGGCTTATATAGACTTTTGATCTTGTCTCCTAGAACAAGGGTTCCCAAACTGTGGTACACATACCCCTGGGGGTGTGCAAGACAGCTCTGGTGGGTATATGGGAGAAATTGTGTAATGGCAGATTTAATTTTCATTATAATAATAATTGGCATATAAGGGGTTGAAATATAAAGAGTATGCTGGTAGGGGTATGTGGGCAGCTGATAAATCTGGAAGGGGGTACACAATAGGAAAAAGCTCGAGAACCTCTGTCCTAGAACTAGGTATTTATTCCCTCCTGGGAAATGCAGATATCTTCAGAAAAACAGACAATGGGCACATCTACACATGTGCTTTAATGTGCATTAACCTATTTTAATGCACATTAAGGTGTCAAAGAAAAATGTACTTTTATTTATGTGCATTAAAATAAGCGAATGTACCCTTTTCTAGTACTTCACAATGGAAGTACTAAATTTAATAAGCATTAGCAAAAGCACATCAGTGAACGTGTAGACATGCCCAGTGATTATAATCCATTTGCTGGTGCTCAGATGAACAATACAGTGAATCCATATTTGAAATCTTCCTCTGACCGAGATGCAAAATTGGACTGACCAGGTTCTCGGGTCCCGGGATAAACAGAGACCTTGCATTGAAAAAAGTCTACCTGAGAACTGAGGCTGTGGTCTGAAAAGCAGCAACAGCTGGAGTATAGTCTGCCTTGCCCAGCCCCATTTTGCATGGTGTTGACTGGTACAGAATGGGGGACCATGTAAACTTTCAAGGAAAGCCTAACATTTAGGTAACGTAGGTAAGGAGTAGAACAACAAAACCCAAAGACATCCTGTCTGACTTTATGGATTCAAGAAAATACACTGTTCTGAATCAGTGCATTTACAGCTGATATAGTCTCCCATATAGAAGTCTAGCGCAGGGAAGAACAGTGGCTCTGCTGAGAAACACAGCTGGTGAACACGGGATCTGAGAGGTGGCTTCTGGTTTCTAAGCGAGGTGTTTTGGAGGCATTATAGATGCACCCAGAGGCTTTATAGATGCAGACCTGTCTTTGCAAGGGGTGATCACAAGGAAAGATCGAGTACAGGGTCAAAGGCACAGTTTACCCTAAAACTTTATTCAGGCTCAGGATGCTCGAAACTATCATTAAAAAGTCACTTAAAATCACTTGGTTCATTACAGGGCCTTATTTAATTGTTCTCAGTAGCAAGTTAAACGAATCAGTCATCTCAATGGTGAACCATTCACTCAAATATTCAGAGTACTTACTGTCTGTTCTCTGTAACGCCCCCTCTTAATCCCACCCCCCACAAATATTAATAAAAGGTGAGTTACAAGCTGTGTTTAAAAACCTTACAGATTTGTAATGGACTGCAGTGGACAGACAATTAATTAAAAGCCAAGAACAGGCCATTGCCAACCCGAATGCAAATGCCTGACACTGAGTTGAAGAAGTACTGATAAGTGCCTGAAATGACAAGGCTACCCATGATTACCAGGTAGAACTGGCACAAACTATGACACCCTGTTATTACTGAATTAGATAAGAGATAATGGCCTAGCTCGATTCCCACTGAAGTGAATGAGAAAGGCTCCCTGACTTCAGTGTGCTCACAGTCCGTCCCCATTTCAAGGACACCTTCTAACAGCTAGAGATCTTCCACAAGTGAAACAATCCAACTCTCATTTAAGAGTGTTCATCTAAGACACTATAAACGTAAATCATTATTTTAACCATTCTTCCTTTTCCGTTAGTCATTTGCATATGGTTAGCCTAATGTAACCTGAGGAGACTGGTGGGGTCTGTGGATGCTTTGACCCAGCATACTGAAAGTGAATTGAAGTTAGAAGGAAGCGTTTGCCTTGAGTCATCAGTAAATGACCAATCTCCTAACCATGAAGATTTGGAGAGAAATGGATATCCTAATGTCACTCAATCCCATGTGAATCTTGGGTCCCTTAGCATCCACCTAAAATGAGGTATCAATAAACCAATTAAAAAAAACCCTCAGAAATCACCTCAGAAACCAATCATTTACAGAGTCTCTATAATTAAAGCAGTTGGGTCCATATATACATGAGATTAAACAATGTTAAATTCAAAGTGACACCATTGCTGGTTGAACTTCATTTGACTCCTATCGATGGGGTTTGCCAGCATGTCTAACACAATGTGGTACGAACAAGGTTATCCAGTTATTCAAGTCATTTCCCTCAGGGTAAGTGCTCAGATGAAGTGTTTTTCTAAGCAGCAAGTGCCAAAAGACAGTACATTGCGTGACATTAAACTAATAGCTGATACTGAATGCACTATTATATACATGTCTTCTCAGGCTGTTAGCATTTAGGTTTTCAGACTGTGTTGACTCTGGTAACAAATTCATAGAGCCAATTGACATGAAATCATGGTATTGCAATAATCAAGGGCCAGTTTCCAAAAAAGTAATAAGGTGTTCAAACAGTACTTTAAGCAGAAACCCAAGTGAGCAAACCCTCCAAACTCCATCAAGCCACTTAGGCACTAAAGAGGTTTCAGGAAGAGGAGGAGGCCACTTGGGAAGAGGAGAAGAGCACCAGAATTCAGGTTAGGCCTCATCCAGTCCCTTCTCCAGCCCTTCTCATGGAGCTGACCCACTTCACCTTGCATTATTACATCTATATTCACTGGATAGAGAGCAGTGGTGAAATTTCTGCTTGCTCATATGCACTGTGCCTAGAATAGAATTGCAAATAGATCATAAGTGAAAAAAATGCTGTATCAGTGCACAAAATGCATTAGGATCTAGCCTACAGTGTCTCCATATGTAGGTTCTTTTTTCAGAACTAGGCCTCTGCTTTATGTCTATGTCATAGTGTAATTAGGGTTTCAGGAAAATGGAAATAGATCAATCTATCAGAAATAGGTTTCACATGCATCAACAAATTTGAGTTGTTTGAAAAGTAGGAACATCTAAAATTCCCAAGTTGCTTCCATTATGCAGGTTTTGAGATCTATTCATTTTTCATTTATCTGTGTTTTCAGTAAAGCACTCCTTAATTATAAATTAACAATTGGACATCAAGTTAAAATTACTTCAATGTAATGAAGGAAATTTATGAAGGAAAAATGTCAAGGACATTTTTAACAAAAATGGAATGCTGATAAAATTGATAATTTGCTCTGTAATGTTTCATTTCCAGAAAAAAAAACAAACAAACCCCCAAAACCCACATTTTTTGCTGAAAACATTTTGCCTGAGAAATTTCAACAAGCTCTATTAAAATATTTAACACAAGTCACTGAAAACTACTCACTCCCATTAATATAAATTTATTTTAGTAATGAGCAAATATTTGGGTTTTACTATAAGAAATATTGCAGACACTTTTTCTTCCAAATGTTTGCTCAGTTTCACCAAATTTATATGCATCAATACATAATTATTACAAAATAGATCACTGTGTCATAAAATGTAATCAACAAGTTAATTAAATATAAAAGAAAGGGATTGTCATAATTATTTGGCAATAGAAGAGCAAGTACCATGGTAAGCAAGTAGAAGAGCTCAAAGAGAACACAGTAATATTAACTAGAAAGTATGGCAACAGATAGGTTAATTAAAGAATAAAGAGGAAAAAAAAAAAAATCAGTCTTTCCATTTCTGAGCTCTTATCAGCTCCCACAAGCTTACCAGGGGTGCATCTAGTAAATAAGTGGATGAAAGCCCTCCAGTGAAAACTCCCATTCTACTGAAAATCATATTATTATATTACTTTAGGCTTCAATCCAACAAAAGTCCTTAATGACACTGCATGGAAATACTGTTTAAAAAAGGACCGATCCGTCTGAATTGTTTGGTAATATGTACATTTGTAAGAAGTGCATTCTAGTAAAGTTATTTTTAAGGGAATACATCTAGGAATAAAAAATGTAGGTCATGCTTATGGAGGGAGACTTACATTTAGGGACATAGTGATAAGAAAGGAATTTAGGGGCTACAGAAAATTATCAAATGAAAGTATACTCCCTTTGTGATGCAGTGACTTAAAAGTCATGCAGCCTTTGGGAGGGGAATATCAAACAGATGTAGGAAGGCAGTTTTATGACTGCATAGGGTATTAGTGATATTATTAGTGTCCATGTGTGTCTTCCTGCTTTAAAAAATATTGATACATGAGTAAGGATTCACAAAGAAATAAGAATAATTTCAGATTGGGAAAACCAGTTTTACAGAGGGAGACTTAAGAAGTTCAGCCTATTTAGCTTAACAAATGGAAGGTTAGAAAGTAGCTAAATATGGTCATCAGTACTTTTATGGAGAGATTTCTGATGGGGGAAGTCTTTTATCCCATCAGTCTAACAGATGAAAGGCATAACAAAGTCAAATGGCTGGAAGTTAGCACTAACATATTCAGAGTAGAAATTAGGTGAGATTGTTTCATAATGAGAGTATTTAATCACTGGAACAACATATTTAGTGAGGATGTGGGTTGGCCATCAGTCAAATCCCCAGGTCCTCTCCAACTTAACAGAGTGGTGTGGTTAGGCACACAAGTTTCTACAGCAAAAGATATGCAAGGGAGTGATGTGGATGACATCACATCTGGTTGTCTTTGACTCTTGTGAGTGACTACTGACCTGGGGAACTACAGACAAGTTAACCTTACCTTAATACCCAGGAAGTTAGTGGAGCATATGCTAAGGAAGTCCATTTGCAAGCATCTGGAGGAGAAAAGGCTGATCACAAGCAGCCAGCATGGATTTATAAAGAACAAATCATGTTGAACAAACTTGATCTCCTTTTTTAACAAACCAGGTACTTGGGTAGATGTAGGGAGCTATGGATATAATGTAGGGTAACCAGACAACTAGCTCAAAAGCCACAGGCAAAGGGTAACTATAAACAGATTCATATCAAAATGGCTGGACCAACAGTCAAACTCCTCCAAGACCATTTTAGGCTGGACATAAAGAAAAGTTCTTTACTGTCCAAGTCCCCAAGGTCTGGAATAGACTGCCTCCAGAGGTGGTGCAAGCACCTGCTCTGGACTCTTTTAAGAAACATTTACACATCTACCTTGCTGGGATCCTTTGACCCTAGCTGACTTCCTGCCCCTCAGGCAGGAGGCTGGACTTGATGGTCTTCTGAGGTCCCTTCCAGCGCTAATGTCTATGAAATCTATGCTGTCCTTTGTGCTTCATTATCCAGAAAATGGCTGCATTTTTCCAATTTGGTGATGCCCAGATCTTTAGAAACAATAGCTTGCCAAATCTCAGAATTTCTCATAGACCACCAGGCATCTTTATCACCAAACATTTAATGGAAATAGTTCTCTTTTCCAGACTACTTCCCAGGGCCTCAGATACTACCAATGTTCCATGGACCACAACTGTAAACTTCTGATCTAATGGATAAAGTAATCTCTGTTTCTCAAACACCAAGTTCATATCACTGCGCTGAATAAAACTGCATAAGCAGTTGGAAAAGATGAACAAATCCTCCCGGAACAGACCAGCAAAACAGGGCAAAGCAATGAAGTTATCAGTGTAGAAGTAGACACAAATTCCAAAGCGGTATCACTCACCACTGGCTCCAGCAAGAGATGCACGGGTAGAAGTTCATTGCACCCCTGTAGAGCCAAGGACCCCCCAGCGGGACCCCAACCCAGACCCCCAGCACAGCCAGAGGGACCCCCCAACCCCTAGAGTGGTGAGGTGCTGTCAGTGAGCCCTTCTGCGCATGCACACAATTTAAAAAGGGCCCACAGTTCATCCATTGCTCCAGTGAGAGACGCATGGACGGAAGCCTGTTGCACCCCTGTAGAGCCAAGGGAACCCCAGGATCCCCCAGCGGAACCCCAACCCAGACCCCCATTGCAGCCAGAGGTAGGTGGGGCACATGGCAGGGCAGGAGGGACCCCAACACAGTCACCTGCAGGGCAGCTGAGTGGGAGCCAAAGAGGGACACGCCCCCTCCCCCAGCTCGTACTTCGCCCAGCCTTGGGGAGCAGTGCGACCGGAGCCCCACAAACAGGACTTTAGTGCGGGTGTTTGCACAGGAGGGTGATCAGGAGGGCCTGAGGTGCTGCCAGTGAGCCCTCTAGGGTAGGTAGTCACAATCGTAGCCAGACTACCACCAGTACAATGAGGATGGGCACATACCGCAGCCTGAGGGTCCCATTGAAGTCTGCAGCCTCCCCTTCTGGCACCTTAGAGGCCTCCATCCAGACAGAACCCATGGTTCTAGGCTTCATGCAGATGCAGCCTCTGGCTCTTGGCTGCAGGGGCTGCCTGGCACATGGGACTAAGAGCATAGCCACCTCACCTTGCGAGGTCTGCTCCACTTCAGAGTCTCCGAGGCGCCAGATTGAGGAGCTCCAGAGACTGCGTGCCATCAGGGATGGTGAGCAGGAGATCGACTCCTACTGCCAGGACCTTTACTCCATGATGGCCGACAGTCGACTAAGGTCACCCTCTAGGACAAGGGAGGACTCGAGGCTCTCCCACACTGTCCACCCAAGCGCTTGGACCAAGGTAATCAACAGCCTCAAGACCCGCTGCACCAAGGTCCCCACCCCTCTGGAGCTTTGCAACAGGTATGAACCTCTTGCAGCACCAGTAGAGTCAGCAGACCCGCCAGCTCCTGTAAGCAATGCAGGCTTACCCATAGCCACCACATCTGCTCTCCCTAAGGCCCCTTGTAGAGTGCTCAGTGTAGGAGTCTCCCTCCTGAGGGTGTAATCTGTCCCTCTGACCCCCTAGCCCAGGAGGTCTGCTGCTTCCCAGGAGCCCATATCTGGGACATGGCCAACAGGATCCCAAAACTCATCTGGCCCACTGACCACTACCCTATGCTCCTTATCCATCTGGACATGAATGACATAGCTTGGAGCAATCCCAGCCAGGTCATGAGGTGCTACAGGGCTTTGGTATCAGGGCTTAAGGAGTTGGGGGCACAGGTGGTGTTTTCCTCAATCTTCCCAGTTTCGGGCTATGGGCTGAGGAGGGAGAGGAGGATCGAGGTAGTCTGCAGCGCTGGTGTCATCATGAAGTCTTCAGCTTCCACAATTACAGTCCATTCTTTGGTGAGGGAGGCAGTGGCCTGCTGGGAAGAGATGGCCTCTACCTCACTGCACTGAGGAGGCGGCTCTTCTCAGCCAGACTGGCTGACCTGCTCAACCAGGCTTTAAACCAAGTTCACCAGGGGATGGGTGGATAACCACCAATGCAAGCCCACTAGGCAACTACTGAATAACCAGCAGGTTAGGGCACCCAAGGGAATCCACTCCTACCCCAGCCCTGGAACGGTGTCCACCTGGGAGTGTAAGGAAGCCTAGGGCTTCTAATGTCTATATACCAATGCCAGGATCTTGGAGAGTAAACAGGAGGAACTGGTCCTCCTGCTAAGCAAGAACGAGTACAGTCTCATAGGGATAACAGAGACCTGGTGGGACTCCACCTATGACTGAGCCACAGCTGTACATGGCTATACCCTGTACAGGAGAGATCATGCAAATAAAAGGGATGGGGTGTAGCTCTCTCTGTCAGGGAAAGCTACACATCCCTGCAAATTGACATAGGCACCCAGGGAGGATGGCTGGAGTCCCTCTCGGTTAAAATACATGGGGAACGTGGCTCAGGAGACACCATGGTAAGAGTCTACTATAGACCTCCTAACAAGAAACAAGAACTGGACCAGGAATTCACCAGGGAACTAGCTGAGGCTGCGTGCTCTGAGTGCATGGTTGTCATGGGAGACTTTAACTACCCAGACATATCATGGGAAGAGCACTCAGCCAAATCCAAGCAGTCACAAAGCTTCCTTTTGTGCATGAACGAGCTCTACCCGAGTCAAGAAGTCTATGGGGTGACAAGAGGTAAAGCATTGCTGGACCTGGTACAGATTAAAGGGAATGATTTAGTCAGTGACCTAAGAATCAGTGGAAATCTGGGTGATAGTGACCACGAGCACCTTTACTATCCATCAAAAAGCTAGCAAGTCAGTCAGCAATAAAGAAGTCTTCAACTTTAGGAAAGCTGAATTTGACAAGCTCAGGAGGCTAATTGTTGAGGCCCTAAGGGACCATGACTTGACAGGAAGAGGAGTCCAAGAGGAGTGGTTGCTCCTCAAGGGAGTGATCCTGACAGCACAAGGGATGGCCATCTGTAACAGGGGGCCTGCTTGGGGCCACTTTCCCTGTGGCCTACCCACCTGTTCCTGGGCTAACCGCCTGCCTTCTCGCCCACCACACCCTGTTGTTCATTATGTAATAGATGTTAAAAAATAGGAGGCTGCCCATTTACTGCCCCAATACCAGGGGGGCGCTATCTGTGGCTCCATTCCTCCCCTACACTGCAGCCCAAGCCTCGCAGATGGTATCTAGGTGTTATAACAAATTACCGGCCCCCACTCTGGACTCCAGAATCCTCCTAGTTGAACCCCACCTGGATTCCTCTCATCAGATGGTAGCCGCTTCCCCTTCCGGGTGTGGTCCCCGGCACCAGGACCTTCGGCTCACTAGCCCTGGCCCACCTCCAGGTCAGTTGGAACCCCAGTCCCTCAGCTCTCAGGCATTCCTCATCATGGGCCCCTGGCCCTTCGACCCTTCTGGTCCTGGCCCCAGCATGGGCCAGTCAGGGGAAGTTCAGACAAGCCTGAGTCAATGCCCCTTACTCTTCTTCATGGGGTCCACCTTCCCGACCCTCCAATTAAAAGGGTAACCCATGGCCCACCTCCAGGTCAGTTGGAACCCCAGTCCCTCAGCTCTCAGGCATTCCTCATCATGGGCCCCTGGCCCTTCGACCCTTCTGGTCCTGGCCCCAGCATGGGCCAGTCAGGGGAAGTTCAGACAAGCCTGAGTCAATGCCCCTTACTCTTCTTCATGGGGTCCACCTTCCCGACCCTCCAATTAAAAGGGTAACCCACCCAGTTGTGGGGGCTAGGGGTTAAGGCATCCCGACCTGCCTTTCACCAGGGTGGTAACTGGCCTGGCATTTCCTGGGGGCTCCCATGCCACCGAGAGCCCCACCACGTCACCCACTCCTGGCAGGGTGCAGTTTTATTTCATACGCAGGACCAGGAGCCTCCTATCCATCCCCTACAGCTCCTCCCTTACCTCCAGATAATATCAGCAGCCTTCCAGCCAGGCAGTGTTGCTGCCTAGCCCCCAGCAGCAGAACTGCCCTCTTTATATGGGCAGCCCTGAGTCTAAAATGGCTGCCCTCATCAGGCACCTGCTGGCTGCTGCCTTCTGGCCCTTAAAGTGGCAGGCACACACATTGCCCTGCCATCCCATCCCATCTAAGAGAAAGGGTAGCAAAAGGACACAGCAACCCCTTTGGCTCAGCAGGGAACTTGATAACCTCCTACACCTAAAAAGAGAAACTTATAAAGGATGGAAGGCTGGAAGTACCACCAAGGAGGAGTACTCAGCACTGGTCTGTACCTGCAGGGAGAGAATCAGGAAAGCCAAGGCTGCAACTGAACTTCATCTGGCTTCACATATTAAGGATAATAAAAAGTCCTTTTTCAGCTATGTAGGGAGTCAGAAAAAAAGCAAGGGAATGGTAACCTTGGCCCTCTCCTGAACCAAATGGGAGAACTGACAACAGACACCCAGGAAAAAGCCAACTTGCTTAACGGGTACTTTGCATCGGTCTTTCATCAGCCCAAAGGGACTGCCATGCCTAGCATGACGTGGGATGCCCAGGGTGACCGCATATTTATACCCAGCATCAGCATAGACCTTGTAAAGGAACACCTTGAGAGGCTGGACACCTTCAAGTCAGCTGGTCTTGACAGATCACACCCTAAAGTACTCAAGGAGCTGGCAGGTGTCATAGCCCAACCATTGGCAAAAATATTTAAAAATTTGTGGTGCTCTGGTGAAGTACCTAAAGACTGGAAGAAGGCCAATGAGGTACCCATCTTCAAGAAAGGGCGGAAAGTAGAACAGAGGAATTACTGGCCAATCAGCTTGACCTCAATCCTCAGTAAGATTTTGGAGAAAATTATCAAAGAGACCCTTTTTCATAAGCTGGCTGAGGGCAACATCCTGATGGATAGCCAGCATGGGTTTGTCACGGGTAGGTCTTGCCTGATCAATCTTATCTCCTTCTATGACCAGGTGACATACCACCTGGACAAAGGAGATGAGATCGACATCATATATCTGGACTTTAAAAAAGCCTTCGATCTGGTGTCCCATGAACTCCTCAAGGAAAAATTGGACAACTGTGGCCTCAGCTACACCACAGTCTGATGGCTGATGGACATTGGCTTTGAGTTTGGATCGAGAGAGTAGTAGTCGAAGGTAGTGAATCATTATGGTGCTCTGTGACCAGTGGTGTCCCCCCAGGTTCTGTCCTTGGACTGGTTCTCTTCAACATCTTTATCAACGATGTGGATATTGGCGTCAGAAGCGCACTGGCCAACTTTTCTGATGACACTAAACTTTGAGGCATAGTGTCCACATCTGAGGATAGGCCAGCGATCCAGGCTTGCAAGCACCATGGCTGCAAGAGACTTGGGGGTCATGATTGACAACAAGATGAACATAAGCCACCAATGTGATGTTGCAGCTGGTAAAGCAAACCAAATTCTGGCTTGCCTCCATAGACGCTTCTCAAGTAAATCTCAGGATGTCATCCTCCCACTGTACTCGGCCTTGATGACACTGCAGCTGGAATACTGCATCCAATTCTGGGCTTCACGGTTCAATAAAGATGTCGAGAAGATTGAGAGAGTCCAGAGGAGAGCCACGTGCATGATCAGAGGGCAAGAGAATAGGCCTTATGAAGAGAGGCTGAGAGCCATGGGACTCTTCAGCCTGGAAAAGTGCAGGTTCGGGAGGACCTGGTGGGTGCCTATAAGTACATAAGGGGTGTTCATCAGGATCTGGGGGAATGTCTGTTCACCAGAGCGCCCCAAGGGATAACAAGGACCAACAGTCATAAACTCCTCCAAGAGCGTTTTAGGCTGGACATAAGGAAAAACGTCTTTATTGTCCAAGCCCCCAAGGTCTGGAATAGACTCCTTCCAGAGGTGGTGCAGGCACCTACTCTGGACTCATTCAAAAAACATTTGGATGCTTATCTTGCTGGGGTCCTTTCAACCTAGCTGATTTCCTGCCCCTGGGGCAGGGGGCTGGACTTAATGATCTTCAAGGTCCCTTCCAGCCTAACGTCTATGAATCTATGGAAAAAAAAAAAAAAACATTCTTCACAGTAGCATGCCAAGTGGGGTTTCTAGTTTGTGCACCACTTTAGCTAGGTCTGACACAAAAGTGCATAGCTCATGCAGTTTCTACTGTATGAAAATAAAAACTAGGACATGTGTCCGTGTACATGTACTTACGCACTGCACAGTGTATACTGCTAATTCTCTGGTCAGGAAATTCATAAGGACCATTGTATACATTTTGGATTTGGCCAGTCTGATTCAAATCACTGTCCCAATTCAATTAGGTTGAATTAGCCAAGACAGGCCCATCCCCCACCCACTCTCCCACACTGGCAATGGCTGTCCCACCCGCCCTAGCATCCAGCACTTGTTAAAAAAAAAAGTGCTGACTCAGCAGGTGTTGCCGGGTTGGGGGGGGGGGGAATCAATGCTGCCCCTCACTGTCCCACACTGCATGGGGGGCTCTGCATGAGCCCTCTGATCCCCCCCCTCACTCCATCAGCTCTGCCATGGGTGCCCCGGCCGAAAGGAAAAAAAAACCCTGAAAAAACCCCCAAGACTCACTGCTCCTGCCAGCAGGGGATGATCCCCGCTACACCCTGCTGCCTCACACCACATGTGGGGGGATTCTTCATGAGCCCCCCAAAGCCCCAAGGCTGCTGCAGGAGTGGTGAGTCCCGGGGCTTTTCTTTTTTTCTTTTTTTTTTTTCTTAAAGGCCCAGAGCTGGCCTGAGTGAGGCACCCATGGCGGGGATGAGGGAGCAGTGGGGGGGGTCAGGGGGCTCCTACAGAACCCCCCATACAGCATGGGGCAGTGGGGGGCAGCAGGGATCGTCCCTGTGCCCAACAGCACCCAGTGAGCATCGGGGCTTTTTTTTTTAAAGTACCAAGGTTGGATGGGCGGGGCAGCCATGGAGGTGGCTGGGGGCGTGGGCGGGG
>NW_005842201.1:345238-347641 GCF_000455745.1 Alligator sinensis | reverse complement strand
CCCTCCCCCAGCCCCCTCCTCCTCCACCCCTAGTACTTACCAGCTCGGAGTCGTCTACATCTCCCTGCTGCAGTGGGCAGGGACAGCCTCCAAATCTTTTCCAATGATTCGGAAAGTTTTGAATCTATTTGGACTTTTAAATTAGTCCCCAATTTGATTCAGATTCGGAGATTCAGCCACCGAATCAGGCTGAATCTCCTCTGAATCAAATCACAGCCGAAACTTCGCACAGCCCAACTGGAAGCCAATAATTTCATAAAATGTCAGCCCCAAAACTATGAGTTCAGGAGGTTATGAACCTACATAAAAAAGCACTACCGTGGTTCTCATAGTGGCATAACTATTGGTTCCATTGGTAGCAGTTACATCTCAGTTGTAACTATCATGATAACTCTTTCAGCTCATTAGCAGTAGTACATTAACTCTCAACTCCTATCCACAAGGGAACTGCTATCCCAAGTATACAAGTTGGTGAACTGTGACACAGTGAAATGAAGCGTGTTGAGCAAGATTGCAAAGTGCTCCAATAACAGAGCTAGTAAAATATTCTCAGTTCCTCTCCCTACCACCTACACTATGCTATATGACCTTTACAGGAAAAAGAGGGACAAATTCTACTTTCACATAGTCTGATGAGAGTAGAATATGTTTGTCATCATCAGATAATAAAACAAAGGAAAAAAAATAAAAACCTGGAAAAACATACTGCACGAAAAGCTATTTTTTTCCACTATGAGGATACAATGACACTGTCTTTCATTTGGGTTTCCTTGTGGCGATGTACTGCTTGAAAGAATATGGAACTTCAGTTCTGCCAGAGAGTAACTGGGTGTTTCATTATATCCATTTGCTATAATCAGATAAGAAAAATGCCATTTTATATTTAAAAGAGGATAATCCTGCAATTAAAGGTAATGGGCCAGAAATTAGGGAGTTGGAATGCAATTCCTGGCTGTGCTGCTGACTTCTTTTGTGACCTTGGTCAAAATATCTGAATGCTTTGTGCCTCGGTTTCCCTTCTTGTAAAACAGATATATAGATTTTCTTTGCTCAAGAGGTATTGTAAAAATTAATCCTGTTTTGTTTGTGCGATATACAGATACTGCAGTGATGTATGACATAGAAAAAACTTATAATAAATAAAAGTCCTTTGAAGAAGCCAGTTTATATTTTCCATTAAAAATGAAGAATTGCCCTGGGCCAATGACATATTAATTGCTCCATGTTTTCTGATGATAACACTGTTAATGTGAATCACTATTATTAAAACAGACAATTTTCAGAGTTTGCAAATTTTTAACTCTTCATTACTCTTTACATCCTGGCATAGGGCAACGGTGAAGACCCAGAACACAGTCATACTAAAGGTTCCTGTACCAATAAACACATGCAGTCTGGCTTTCTGTTTGCTCTGTTTGTCCTGTGCACCAAACAGTTAAATGGGTATCTGACAAGCCTGGGAAAGCAATGGGAAAAACAATGGGAGTGCTGCCATTCAATGAATTTATAGCAGCCATCAGCCAAGTTAAAGGAGAATCTCTGGAAATTGTAATGGGAAAAATCACTTGTTTATTATACCCACCCCTTCTTCCACAAAGTATGGTCAGAAGATCAAGATAGGTACATAATACTTACACATATAATTCTATGTTTCCCTCTAATCAGTAATATCAATAGTTCATATAGTATTAACATTATAGAGTACCCAGAGCCTGATAATAATTTGCCAATTTATTCTCACAAGATCCCTAAAAGACCTCTAAGTATTACAGGTAGAGACAGGCAGACAAGATATAAGTTGCCACTATCACAAAAAGGGTGCGTCTACACGTGATGCAACATTGCCATAGCAACGCACTATGGTGACATGGTGTCCGCGGGCAAAAACCTTCATGCTGCCACTACATCACCATAGCAGCACGTTGCTATGGCGATGTGGCATGGCGCAGTATGGGTTGTTCCTGCACCGCCATAGTCTCTCAGCAGTACTCAGTACCTCACAGGATTGAGACCTGAGGGTCATACATTACAGGAAACTTCAAGCCTTCTAACTCAATCTTCAAGGAATAGATGACATTTTCCCTCTTTTGTTTTCTTCTGAGCCGTGTGCTAACTCCCACCTGTGCCTAACAGCTCAACAAACATAAAACTTCACAAATTATAAATGGATTTGCTTTTTTCCTTACATTGCATTAAAAATATTAGCTGTCATTTGAAGGACTGATTGTCTTAGAAATTTTCCTCAGGAGAACATGAGCACCCTGCAGATAATTAGCTGTCACCATATTTCACTCATTTACAGATGCAAATTTAAAGATGACCTGCAAAGGGAAAAGTGCATGCGAGTCCTTTTCTGCTTTTTAAACGATGGAATATTTTTCTAAAAACAAAAGTCCCCCCCCC
>NW_005842201.1:326517-345207 GCF_000455745.1 Alligator sinensis | reverse complement strand
CCCCCCCCCCCGTTTTCTATGTTAGAAAAGTCAGGTTTTGTCTTTTCTGTTTCTATAACTAGAGAAATAGTGAATGAAGACAGTACAAAAAGCACAGGGATGAAAACCAAAGAACTAACTATGAAGAGGAGTGCTCCAGGAGTAAGTCTTGGGGCCAGTTTTGTTCAATGTCTTCATCAATGGCCTGGAAGATGGGATGGATTGCACCCTCAGCAAGTCTGCAGGTGACACCAAGCTGGGGAAGTAGTAGATATGCTAAAGAGTAGAGCTAGGATTCAGAGAGACATTGACAAATTGTGGGATTGAACCAAAGTAAATCTCATGAGGTTCAATAAGGGGAAGCGCAAAGTCCTGCACGGAAAAATCCCATGCACCAGTACAGTCTGGGGACCAACTGGCCAAGCAGAAGCTCTGCAGAAAAGGACCTGGGGGTTACAGTGGACATCAAGCTGAATATGAGCCAGCAGTGTGCCCTTGTTGTGAAGAAGGCTAATGGCATACTGGGTTGCATTGGTAGGAGCATTGTCAGCAGATTGAGAGAAGAGATTCTTCCCCTCTATGCAGTACTGGTGAGGCTACATCTGGAGTACCGTTTCCAGTTTTTAGCCCCCCACTACAGAAAGGATGTGGAAAAATTGGAGAGATCCCAGCAGAGGACTACAAAATGGTTAAGGAGATGGGGCACATGATGAGGAGAAGCTGAGGGAAGTGGGCTTATTTAGTTTGGAGAAGAAAAGACTGAGATGGGATTTAATAGCAGACTTTAACTACCTGAAGGATGGTACCAAAAAGGATGGAGCTAGACTGGTCTCAATGATGGCAGATAACAGAATGAGGAGCAATGGTCTCAAGTTGCAGCAACAAAAGTTTAGGTTAGATATTAGGAAAAACTCTCACTTGGAGAGTAGTAAAGCACTAGAAGAGGTTACCCAGAAAGGGTGTGGACTCTCCATTCTCAGAGGTTTTAAAGACCAGGCTAGATAAAGCCTTGGCTGTGATGAGATAGTTGGGGTCATCCTGCTTTGAGCAGGGGACTGGACTAGTTAACCTCCTGATGTCCCTTTCAACCATAATTTTCTATGATTCTATGATCCTGAACTCAATCATCTTGTGGTCACTGCTGCCCAAATTGCCATCCTCTACTATATCCCCCACCAATTCTTCCCTGTTTGTGAGCAGCAGGTCAAGAGGAGCACAGCCCCTAGTTAGCCTCTCCAACACTTGCACCAGGATGTTTCCTGGATTGCCTGTGCACTGCTGTACTGTATCCTAGCAGATGTCAGGGTGAAGTCCCCCATGAGAACCTGGGCCCATGATCAGGAAATTTCCACTAGCTGTTTAAAAAAAGCCTCCCCCATCTCATCCTCCTGGTCTGGTGGTCTAGAGCACACATCCACCATGACACAACCCTTGTTGTTCTCCCCTCTGACCCTAACCTGGAGACCTTCACGCCTATTTCCAGTTTCATACTGGAGCTCTGAACAAACATTCATCTCTTTTACATAAAGCAGAAATCCTCCTCTTCTTCACCCCTGCCTGTCCTTTTTGAACAGTTTATACTTCTCCACGGCAGTACTCCAGTCATGTGAGCTCTCCCACCATGTTTCTGTTATTCCAGTGACGGTCCTCCCACAGTCATCGTTCTGTGACTGTGGGAGGACTTCCAAGTCTTCCCACTCATTTCCCAGACTCTATGCATTCATGTTCAGACACCTGAAGTAAGCAGCTGATTGCCCTGCTTTATCAGGAGAAGGCCTCTCCTGTTGCCACCTCTGGCTTGAAGAACCTCCAGGTCACTCACTTTTCCACTTACCTCAGGGCTTTGGTCTCCACCCCCCAGCAAACCTAGTTTAAAGTCCTTCTCACTAGGTTAGTGAGTCTGTCTGCAAAGATACTTTTCCCTCTCTTTATCAGGTGGATCCCATCTCTCCCTAGCAATCCTTCTTCATGGAACAACATCCTACAGTCAAAGAACCAAAGCCCTACTGATAACACCATCTGCACAGCCATGCATTGATCTACAGGATGTGTCTGCTTCCTTGACTGGAAGGATCAAGAAGAACACCACCTGAGCCCCTGTCCTCTTCACCCTTGCACCCAGAGCCCTGATGTCACTTTTAATCTGCTCAGGGTCAGCCCTGGAAGCATCACTGGTGCCCCACATGGATTAGCAGCATGGGGTAGTCATCAGAGGGCCAAATGAGTCTCAGTAATCCCTCCACGACTTCTTAGATCTGGGCTCTGGGCAAGCAGCAGACCTCCTAAGACAATAGATCAAGCTGCCAGATGGATGCCTCTGCCCGTAGCAGAAGGGAGTCTCCAACCACCACCACCCATCACTTCCTCTTGGTGGCAGTGGTATCCATTATACCAACCTTGGGGATGCCTGGCCTGTCCTCTCCACCCGCAGAATGTGTTGCTACACCTCTTTCTTTGTTGCTAGGCCTCCATTATCTTTTCTCTAGGCACATTGCTGCAGGTGGAGATGAAGATTTCTGCTTGCTGGCAGAGGTCACAAGCTTCAACTTCCACCTTCCTGGGAGTCCACATCCTTTATTACACTCCATTTAAATCAAATTCCTGTAAAACACTCAGATGGAAAGGCTTTTTTTTTTAAAGTATTTTTCCTACTCTTTTCATAGGAGTTCTCCACTTTTGCAAAGAATCCTTCTGAAAGACTAGAAAGACCTGACATTCCTGTTTTTGCCTAATGTTAAAAAAGAAACCGAATGTAAAATCCTTCAGTTCCTTTCTGCATCACCAAGAAGCAACCATACATAAATACATAAATAAATAAATACAATACACATTTTTTTTTTTTCAGAAGAGTTCATCTTTAAAATCAAAGGCCCTGGTCCAGAACCTTAGCTGATGTAAATCCACAGCGTATATTTACACCTGCTGAGGATCTAACCACAGTCAACAATGTAGCATATGGAGTATTGGGACTTTTATCCATGCCTGAGGTTCATCAGTGCTACCACAGTATAAGGTTATTAAACTTACCAAGCTCTGTCTTAAAATGAACTGAATCGTTTGTCCCCATGACTCCTATTGGAAGGCCAAATAATACTAATGCTTAGTATTTTTCTAGATTTTAATGTTATCACATTGTTATAAAAATGGTACTGATTCCTTAGAACAACAAGCTGAATGAAGCATTATTTACTACAGATAATGATAATGGGGAACTTGAAATGAAAGATTAAGGGCCAGATGCAAATCATGCTTGCAGGTGTCTTCACTTAAACATTACACTTCTAAAAATGGCCCTTGCACAGGGAGGGCAATTGAAATAGTCAGGGGCTAATATCTAGGCACCAAAAGAAGAATTAGAAATTGCTGATTTAGAGCAAATAGGCACCGAGCAGGGAGGTGTCTCAAACTCCCCAACAGGAAACACTAGGAACAGGGATGTGTCTGAACACCCTTCTGTCTCCAAAGCTTATGAGCCTCACTCAGGGCAGAACAGTAAAACACCTCCCCAATTCTGAGTTCATAGCACCACAAAAGGAGATGCACTAACAACACTGATGACAAGAAAAAAGATAGCATCCACTGCCACTTTCATATGAGAAAGATAGCAACACGGGTGGTGGGGCCCAATTTTTCAGTAGCATGGTGCTTAGAGAATCTGTCCAGTAAAGGGCAGGCCTGGAAAAGCTAGACCATCCTCTTGATAAAGGCAGGACACTTAAAAGATTAATGATGTCAGGAGATGAAAATGCAAAAGGGAACATAACTTTGTAGCCTAGTGAGAAGGACACTCCCCAGAAAGGACTGATTAATGGACTCATCTGTACTGCCAGGGTTATTTCTGTTTTTTAACAAAGGACTGTAAAATAAGTAAATTGTCTTGGCAGCAGAGACCAGAATCCAGGAGTTACCTATGCAGGGAATTGTTTGATACCTGGGTTAAGAGTCATGCTCCAACTCACGTTATCTTTTCTTGCATTCACCTGTCCTTCATTCTTGGCCCAGTGGTTTAGCTTCAAGGGGATGGTGTCCCCCACCCAATTTATTATAAAACCAAGTGGTTAGGGAAATGAAAGATGTTGCTCAGCCTGAGAAAGGCCTTGAATCCAAGTCTCCCACATCAAACCATTACCTTATTGTTTAAATGGGAGATCACCACCCTGATGACAATGTTTGAGAAGGACTGTGTAGTATTGTGTCACACTCTGCATCAAATACAGTGGACTTAGCGTGAATGAGGTATGATCTACTGACACCTCCCAACTCCAACTAGCGTCTTGATGGAAGTTAGGGGTTAGGCACTTGCCTGTTTGAACTGGATTGCTTTTGTGCCTGCTCAGAAGCCTACGTCTAAGCATCTAGACATTGTGTTAGACCAAGATGTAGGTCCCTAATGAAACTAAGCCCCAAGGCCACTGAAATGGAGTGACCTTCTTTTTGTGATATATGTCCTACAATAATATTTCAGATCTGGCCCTTACTTACTTGCCAAGGACACAGTGGCCGTATCTACATGAGACACTGACTATGCAGTTGT
Source organism: Alligator sinensis (assembly GCF_000455745.1). NCBI lineage: Eukaryota > Metazoa > Chordata > Crocodylia > Alligatoridae > Alligator > Alligator sinensis. The sequence goes on along the minus strand of NW_005842201.1, from coordinate 340,694 downwards.
TACTGTGCAGTCATTTCATACTTGCATACCCAAGTACGAAATGACTGTGCAGTAACTCATGTGACTGTGCAGTAGCGTCCCCGCACAGCTTCCTGGTGATGATGACTGCACAGCAGCTCATTACTACTGTTCAGTAGCTTCTAACTACTGCACGGTAGCGTCACATCATGGTTCGTTCCATGGGATGCTACTAGGCAGTAGTAACGAGCTACTGCGCAGTAAGCGTCTTGCGTAGAGACATTTCCAGAGCTGAAATTGGAAGTCTGGCCACACATACCCAGCCCACTAGAGCACAGGTGTCCAATGCAATGGACTTTTAGAAAGAGTTCTGCAGGGCTCTTGATTAGGTGAAAAACTCAGTAGAGAAATGCCTAAATCAGCAATTCTTCACCTTGCCCTTTTAGCAGACACATTTTGTTTCTTACAGTGACAGATTTACAGGTCACATTCTCTGACTAGCAGACCCACTAGATCACTGAGTTTGCAAATTGCTTTCAGATTGTTCAGGACATCTTTAACTAGATCACTTAAGAGCTTTTATGTCATTAATCAAATAGCAGTATCTACCTGCAGCTTTTCTTTGGCGTCAGCTTCCTTGCAATTCTTTTCTTTGTATCTTAGATTTTTCTACTGTTTTTATCTCCAACTTTTATCGGTTGCCTATGGAAACGATTATGTTGATTTTTGATGTGTGACAACATCTCAAAAGTCTGTTTAAGACTGAACTATCTGAGCAAGTGCCATATGGAGTGAATGCCCCACCAGTTATCTCAATGCTGCTGTACTGCTCTGTAATTTGCTGTGCAGTGTACAAGCCCCAGTATTCACAATGCAAATCACATATTTCAGTGACCAAATCAGCTAAAAGTAGCTGGCCACTAGCCAGTATGCTATTTTGTCAGGGACAGCTATAGAGGTGAATAAAATCCCATAAGACATCTGTTCACGTTCCAGCTGAATTGGATAGATATTGAAAAGATCAGTACAAAAGGGAAGCAAGAAACTTCTAGGTAAGAAACCCATTATTAAGGTGCTGTTGAGTGAGAAAGGTTATTTGCCTTCTCTTACTATACACATAGAACTGTCCAAAAGACAGAAAATGAACTCTGTGATCTAACAAAGAGACAGCCTAACACTGCTTTACTCTCCAATAATAGCCAGGAATCCTCATTTGCTCTGATTAAACCCCATCCCCCAATTTTTAGATTTTAAAAAGTAACCCCAAATCCATGTGTTTCTCTGATTAAAATGAAACAACCCTAATAGCTAGCTAGATATATAGTGGTGTTTCATTTTGATTATGGAAAAATGTGGATTTTTGGGTTACTTTTTTAAATCAAAAAAATTGGGAGGGGGAGGAGTTATCAGAGAAAACCAGAATCCCAGATAATAACTCAGGGATACTGGGACACTGGGCACATCTACATGTTCATTAATGTATATTAGTTACTTCACATTTAGTTTAGTACTTGCTTAATGAAGTACTAACTAAATTGCAGTAACACCAATGCATGTTTGGGGTTTTTTTTATGACACTTACTACACAGTAGCCTAATAACACTGCACAGTAGCATATTAGCACAGTTTTTGACCGGCACGCTACTGCACAGTGTTATTAAGCTACTGCGCAGTAAGTGTCTTGTGTAGACATGCCCAGTATCTCTGAAAGCTTATTCCATTGGATTGTATATACATATGCAGAACACATCTTAATGGAATAGTTAGTTACATACTGCAACTTTTAACTGTTTTGATGCCAGTGGTTGAAAAACATCCTTTCCTTTCAATAAGGCCTTGATTCTAAAAAGCACATAAGTGCATGTGAAAAGATCCACAATGATACCGCATTATAGTCAGGCTGGTAATGAGGGTTGAGATGTAAATGCTAAGGACATGGCTTTGTCAGCCATATCAGCCATTTATAATATGCTCTTGGCAGCTCTTGAAAACTCAGCTCCGGTTCCCTGAGAGAGAAGGGCAAAGTTGGTTCTTAACTCATGTTACTGCTTCACTGGATCATGATTCATGGTTTCAAAGGGTGAGATGCTCACTGCCACTTAGGGGATTTGGATATCCACTCCCTGGAGCATTTGCCTCTGTTCTCTTGATGATGGGAAAGAGAAACTTTGATGATCATTTGATGGCACTTACATACAGATGCACGTGCCATCTAGCTAGGGGCATTTACCATGCAGTTAGACTATAAATGAATTTTACACATAGGGACATCAATAGCTTGAGGCGCAGCCTGGATAGGCAGCTGCATACATTACCAGCTTTGGTATTGGCTGATCACTAATAAGATAAATGCTTGCTTTTGTGAGCAAGAGAGAGAAGGGGATGGGATGGCTGCAAGAAAGAAAGCAAAGGGAAATAGAAAAAGAAATGGTATCTGGTGCAACATTAATTAAAAATATAAAAGGAAGATGTAACAGCAGCCACGGGGATCAGCAGCAGCTGTTATCTGGAAAAAGATGGAAATCTCTAGCTAAGGGGAAGACCTGGGTCACCTGACTTTTTGCTTTGGCCTCAACCACTCTGTTTTAGCAACAATATAGAGGATATCGGCCAGGTGTAATGAGAACAAAAGATGCTTGATCTGCATTTTGCAGATAAGGAAACTGAGACACTGTAAAAGTGGTAGTACAATGATGTAAAGAAGCCGACTAAGCTCAGAAGTCAAATTATCTAAGATATTTTCATCTGGGTTAAGGCACTTGGTCACAAGCCAAGAACAAGAGCAATAACATTTGCCTATTAAATAATAAGTTCAACAACAGATACATTTTGTCCAAAGCCTTTTGTTCCAAACATTTCACTCAGCTCTCTGCCAAGGTCACTCAGACTGTCAGATTTAAGGAGAGTGAGAGGCTGTGACCAGAACATTCTTTATATTTCAACTAGCCTTGAAGTTGCGTTTTAGGTTTTTTTCCATTCCCAGAACATCTCTCTCATATTGGGGGATATTATAAAAAATGATGACTGCGAAAATGAGTTTCCAGTTTAAATGAGACCCACTCTCAGAATGGGCATTGCACTATTAGAATGTCAGGTGGGAAACTCGCATTCAGTTGACCTTTTGATATTTCATATTCAGTGCTTAATCAGATGAAAAAGTGCCTCACCACCTCTTGAAAATATTACGCTGAGAACACTGACTAATTATCATATATTTACATGTACTCTAGCAGCTTCTGGATGGCTGCACAAGTATTTATCAAGTAATAGGATAACTGCTTTTTTTTCCTGCTAAATGAAAAGGACTTTTACATTTTCAATTTATTAAAAACTTCCTTCAATATTAAATTTGCAATTAATCTGCAATTAATTTTTTTTTTCTTTTCTATAGTCCAGAATATGCTGCATGTTTGAAATTGTAACAAATGAGAGGTAGTTTATTAGAGCAAGGTGGGATGAATCAGACCTTGTTCTGAAGGCTAATTGTTCTACTTCTTAAAGCATTGATAGCCCCTTCAGAGGCAACCCTCCCCTCTTAGCATTTCCAACCTCTTGCATGTTTTACTTTGAACCAAAATTAAAGTGGTAAGTGAATGATACATGTTGTGTTTCCCATGAGTAGAGGACATGTGAGTGAATGCAATAACGAGTACAAAACTCACCAATAAGAGCTGCTGTCATTCGAGTTACTGGCATAGACCACACACAACTAAAAAGGACAAAAATGTTGTCATTTACCTCAAGGGAAACAGAAATAAGCCTCTAAAAGACTTTTATAATGACTGTCTTAACTTATTCATATAACTTTCTGAGGGATCCATCATGAGGACTGAAATTTTCCCATGACATCATGTCGGAGTCTCTTCAGATAACTATCTTTGACAGACAGCTCAGGGTATTCAACATATATCATTTTAGTTACAGACCCCACAGCAGCAGTGAAATTATATTCAAAGGTTCTCTTTCCCATCAGCGAGAAAACAGAGGCAAATGCTCCAGGGAACAGTGTCCAAATCCCCTAGGTGGCAATGAGCATCTCACCCTATGGGACCATGAATCATGATCCAGTGAGACAGTATCATGAGTTAAGATCCAACTTTCCCTGTTTGTCTTAGGAAGTAGGAGCTGAGTTTTCAAGAGCTGCCAAAGATGTGCTTATAAGTGGCTGATGTGGCTGACATAGGCATCTTCCTAGCACTTATATCTCGAACCCTCATTACCATCCTGGCTATAATACAGTTGTGCTGTTAATTATCATAGATTACTATCACAGATAACTAGCTGGTGAACAATAAGGTCATCTCCAAATGGTTACACCTATTTAATGAACGACTAGTATACCTGGCAGGAGCAGCCACAATTCAGTGATCCCTGTTGAAAAAAGCCAGTATCCACTTTTAGCATTTTGTTTCTGAACAGGTAGGACTTTAACAGAATTAAATTTTTTTTGCCCATAACTCTCATGAAACATGAATTATGTCAATTAGACAAGTTTCTAACAGAGGCCTAGGACTTTTCTGAAATAACCTGTTTGAATTGGATCATATATTTTAGAAAAAACAGCCAATCTTGATTTTAAAATTCCTGCTAAACAATAATCCATCACACCCTTCGGTAAACTGTTCTAATAAAATATGTGCTTCTAATAAAATATTTCCAGTCTAAATTACTCTACCTTTAATATCAAGCCATTGGATGTCATCATATCTTTGCTACATTGGAGAGCCTTCCGCCATTTTAAATGTTTTGCTCTCCATATTATGGTAATAAGGTATGTTTTGCAATCCTTTAAGCCTTCTTTGAACTGTGGACACCAGAAATGGACTCAGTAATCCAGCAAAAGTCACATAACTGCCAAACACAGAAGTACTAAAACCTCTTTACTCTTACTTGATATTCCCTGGCTTATACATCCACACTTTGCATTAGCCCTGTTGGCCATAATACGTGTTGCTTATTATCTATCATGACTGCCACACTCTTTTTAATCATTGCTTCCCAAGGAAGAAATCCCCACCCAGTGAATGTTCTGCCTCCTTGTTTCCTAGATATTTCTTCACATTTTGAAATACACATTAGTTGGTTGTACCCCGCTTCTCAAGTGAATCAGATCACCCTGTATCAGCGGTCAATCCATGTTTTAATAATCACTCCCCTAGGCTTTCTGTTTTATGAAAAAATTCTCAGTAGTATGTTTATGCATTTTTGCAGGTCAATGGTAAAAACATGAACTAACATAGGGTTAAAAACTGATCTCTGAAGAAACGGACCTTGCTAGAAACACACACTTGACGCTTTGCAAAATCTCATTTGTGATTACATTTTGAGACTGCTCAGCAGAGCCAGCCTTAGGGAAAATGGTACCACGGGTGAACCTATATTTTGGCACTCTCCAGTACCCTCTCCAAGTCAGCGGTGCTGCTGCAAGTAATGGCGAGCAGGCAGGGACATGTGACGCAGTCTGGTGGGGAGGTGGAGATGCCTTCACTGCCTGGCCCAGCTCTTCCTGAGCACCAGCTGGAGGTGGGCAGGGGAAGCGGGGGAGATGGATACAGGCTGACTGGGCACCACTCCTCCTGCCTGAGGCAGAGATTGGTTGGGGTGGGCCGGAGGGAAAGTACTGCTTTGTGTGCGTGTGTGTGTGCATGTGTGCGCGTATGCGTGCATGCGTGTGTGTGGTGCCTCCCCAACCACAGCACCCTGGGTGGTTGCCCATCCCTAAGGCTGGCTCTGCTGCTCAGCGATGGCATCTTTCATCTCTGTAATGTGTGCCTGTTGATCCTGTACAAGTCTAGTTTCTGAACAAAATGGTGAGCACTGCCAATTCAATTCTTACAGAAGCCTACTAAATCAATATGATTACCTTTATTAACCAAACTTGGAAACTCATAAAAAAGATATCAAGTTAGCTTGACAAGATCTATTTTCCAAATATCTGTGTCAATTGACATTAATTATATTATCCTCCCTTAATATTTGATTAATCCTGTTCTGTATCAGCTGTTCTATTATTTTGCCCAGGATGGATGTCAAGTAGACAGGATTATAATTAATGGGTCATCCCATTTGCCCTTGTTATATATTGGTGCTGCATTAGCTTTCACTCCCAGTATTCCAAGACTTATTAAAAACTGGCACTTTAAAGGTCCAGAGAGTTCCTTAGCCAGATATCTGAAATGCTTTGATGCAAGTTAGCCAGACTGCTGATTTAAAAAATGGCTAGCATAAGTAGTTTATTTTTACTTTCCTCCTGAGTTACTTCTGGAATTAAAAGCATTTCATCATCATCATCATCATCATCAGCTAAGAATATATCATGTGCCTCTTCCCTAATGCAAAATAGAAATATCTCTTGAACATGGCACATGCATTGTGGATCACCAGGACCTTGCGGGGGTGGGGGAGAGGGCACAATGTGGAATACTGTTGTACTGGGCCCTCAAGCTCAGGGGTATGGGACAAACATTATGAGAATTGTCATTCTTAACAGATATTAGAATATAATGAGTAAAATAATAATTCTGAGTAATATGTAAATAAAATAGAAATGCAATCTCCAGAACTTTATTGCAACACCTATAAATTCCACTTAGAATGCAGCTAGAATTCTTCCTTTTCCTGTCTCTAACTTGGGGATGGGGACCACCAGGATGTATTGGGCCCCCATATTTCTCTCACAGGCCCCGCAGGTCACAACCACTGCTCGTTCACTGGCCATCACAACGTGGAACCCAGAACTATACCTAGAATGAAAGCCTCTTTAAGCTCCAGTCTGAACACCTCTATTCGCCTCTCCTTTCAGGAGCTGCTGGAGTTATGCTGACTGACTTAACCTCAGTTCTCATCTCTAACCCCACCCTGGCAGCAAAGGATTGCCTAAGCAAACACTTCAAACGCATTCTTCTAATAACTCTTTTTCTTTGCAGCCTCTCATTTACACTCTGTTCAAAGCAGATATGATGCACCATCAGAATATTTGTATTTTCCTTTAAAAATGAAAAACACAAATCAGTATGTCTGTGTAACAGTATTTTTATTGAAATAATGGCTTAAATCATCACTTCAGCATTCCACGACAGCTGTCACTTGCACTTCAAACTGTACTGCCATATACATCCATTGGATGATTAATGGCCTGGATTTCTGCCCATTTTTTGCAATACAGAGCATCTACTGAGTTCAGATGGTAGATGGTCAATCTAATCAGAATATGGTATAAGTATTTAAACATAATTTCTAAGGCACCCAAATATTGCCTTACGCTGTCCAAATCAAGTCCCACCTCACACTGCCTGGATCTTTGTGCTGCCCTGCCCCACATGCCTGGATCAGGCCCTGGGGTAGTTAATACTACAATTAATGCTGCCACTGTTTCCCCACTCAAATTTTTGGACCCATGGGGAGCCCAGCACCTTGGTGGCATGGCTCTATGGGCTTGATCTGGCTCTCATGCTGGAGCATGAGTACTCCCTGCTTTAGAGGGTGCATCTAGAGTGGTCTATCCCCTGCCATATCCTCCCTAGCAGCCATCATCATTGGTTGAGACGTATATCCATGACTATTCTGTTAAACAGCTATTAATGGATCTGTCACCCATTAATTTATCTAGTCCCATTTTGAACATGGCTATACCATCTGCCTCTACAACTTCCTGTGGCAATGAATTCCACAAGTTAACTATGTGCTATATAAAAAGTACTTTCTCTTGATAGATTTAAACCTGTCTCCTGCTCATTTCAGTGGCTGTCCCCTCATGCTAGTATTCTGGGGCTTGGTGAACAACAGTTCCCAGTTCACTTTGTCAGTGACCTTCTGGGTCTTTTGACTGTGTTTGAGAAAAGATCAGACAAACCTCTTCAGATATTTCTGAATGATGTGAAAATCAATTGTGGGCGGGGGGGGTAGAAGAGTCCTTTTTGCATTGACATTTTTTTCCCCAAATTTCAGAATTGCAACAAAGATGCCTGATATTTGAAAACTTCAGTAAACTTAAGGCAGACAAGGGTCTTTGTCTGCCTATGTCCTTAGACCAACACAGCTACAACCAATACCCCTCAGTGAATTTAATGTTTACTGAAAACTGTGGCCTATAGACCCTGTTCGGTAAGAAATGAAAATGATCTTGAATGTTAAGTACTGTTCATGTGCAGAAAGTAATATGTTTTCTAAATATCAGCTGTAACTTCTGAAAGTGAGCGAACCCAAGATATTTTTTAAAACCTTTTCTGCTCTTTTGAAAACCATAAAAAAGTGACTCCAAAATTTTGAATGCAAAAGACACGTATCTAATTCTGCTTTAAAACTGCTCCATATCTTCAATCTGTGCAAAACTTGACTTAAAAAAAAAAAGACAAGTCAGAAAAAGTAAAATGTGACGTGCCTAGACTAATATTAGTTGGATTGGTTTGAATCTCCTGGTTTTCTGATAAAATATGTAGCTTTGCATATTACTATTTACATTGTAAAGTATGTGATTGTAAAGTGTTTGGTATACAACATACGTAACAATGCTGGTAAGTTGACACTGAAATAGAAACCTTGCCTTCTTAATTTTTTTTCACACTTATACTAAAATATAGATACATTGAGAAGTACAGTGACCAATGTTCCTGAAACCACTCTGCAAGCAGTAGGGCTGGAATTACTTCTATATACCTTAAAGAAATGCAACATACAATTGACTCTAGCTAGTGCATGAGAGACAGGATGAGAGTCTAATCTCTCTCACATTTTTTTCAGTTGGCTACCATCTGTGGGAGTGCCAAAAAGACTTCCAAATAGCAAGACTGTAGCTCTCTTCCAAGGCAGACATGTAAGAGGTGGGCCATATACCATTTTTACATTTCATGCTTGCAAAATAACCTACCTAAAATCTAAAGCAATGACTCTCAAATAGGGTGCCATGGCACCTGGGGCTTCTTTGACATTCTTCCAAATGTGCTATAAGGTGCAATGCAGTGTTAGCACTATTAGGTGTGCAAACATGATTTACAGTGTGGCAGAGCACAGTGTGTCCCTGCCACTTTAAGGGCCTGGACCTGTGCTTGACAAGGGCAGCCATTTTAGAGGCAAGGGCTGCCTATATAAACAGTGCAGTTTACCTGCTGGAGGCCAGGCAGCAACATTGCCTGGCTGGAGGGCTGCTGAGATCACCTGGAGGTAAGGGGGAGATGCAAGGGGATGGTAAGGAGGCTCCTGGTCCTGGGCATGACCTGAAACTGCACCCTGCCGGGAGTAGGTGGCCTGGTGGGGCTCTCAGTGGCGTGGGAGCCCCCAGGAAATGCCAGGCCAGTTATCACCCTGGTGAAAGGCAGGTCGGGGTGCCTTAACCCCTAGCTCCCACCACTGGGTGGGTAACCCTGTGTTTGTGGAGGGGCCCAGAGGGCGGACCCTGAGAGAGTGAATGAGTACTGGGCGTGGTGCTGCGGTTGCCCCTGGGAGAAGGGGAGTAGTGGCACGGTGAGGCCCGAGGACAGAGAGTGAGGGGCTAAAGACCCAGCCCGAAGGAGAGAGTACCCTCGACTGGCCCAAGCTGGGGCCAGGACCAAGAGGGTCAAAAGGGCCAGGGGCCCACCGCGAGGGATGTCCAAGAGCTGGGGGCCTGGGGTCCCGACTGGCCTGGAGGTGGACCAGGGCTAGAGGTTGAAGGTCCCAGGGGGACCACGCCCGAGAGGGGAAAATGGCTTCGGGGGGGCTAGGTAGCCTGAATGATGGCGGAGAGGCCGCCTGATCGGAAGGATCATAGAGGGGGCCCGTATGGGAGATTCTGGGGGGGGGCTGGTGATTATGTGAACACCATGATGCCATCTGCAAGGCTTGGGCTGCGGTATTGGGGAGGTAGGAGTTGCAGAGAGCGCCCCCTGGCATCGGGGCACTAAATGGGTAGCCTCCCACTTAATTGACATCTTAATTGAATCGATTAACACCAAGGCGTGGCGGGCGAGATAGGCGGGCGGTTGCCCAGAGACAGGTGGGCAGGCCGCGGAGCCCGGCCCCGAGGAGGCCCCCCTGTCACATACAGAATAAACCAGAGATAAAAAATAGGAATCCAAAATATTAAAAACATCCTGCCCTGTTGCGGTCTTCCTGAGTTCTTTGCAACAGATGAATTCCTCTAGTATTTTTCTGTATACAATAAAAAAAGTAAAAACAAAGAGCTAGCATTTTCAGTAGGGTGCCTTTAATCTAACTAGGAGTGCCTTGAGTCTAAAAATGTTGAGAGCCACCCATCTAAAGAATATCACCAGGACATGCTGCCTCCTGTATTCTTTATATGAAGATAATATGGTGTTACAGTCATGTTAGCAGGACTTGATGTGGTTACAATAATATTCTGGACCTCCTTTCCCTGAACATAGGAATTGCAACAAGTTCTACTTTAATCAAATTGGACAGTGGTTGGTACAGACCAGGAGATCTTAGTTTGGTTTATTTTCTCAACTGCCTTTATAGCTTGAGAATCATTCATCCAAATGACACATTTTACTCCCAGTCCATGAATAAAGGAATGCAAGGCATATTGTATAAACATACTGTTAGATATATAGCTACAAACTGTTGAGTAGACAGTGTGCTTAATCAGCTAACTTTTCTATATTAAAGACCCTGGTTCTAAACCACATGAACAAGTATTAAAGTATCTGGTTCAGGCTTAAATGCCTGAAGATTTAGCACAAGTAGTAATCTCTGTTTAAGACAGTGAGTATTGCTTAGCAGAAACGAGCAGAGGCAAATGTGTAGGAGGAAGCCTTTAGCATTGGAGCAACTCCTAAAAATGCTGGGCCAGATCACCTCTCCATATACCTCTGTAAGAATGTGTCTTCAAAATAGAGATATCTGCACTTCTTCACACAAGGGGAGAGGGCAAATGCCTTATGAAAGCATCCCAACCCTACTCTTGTCAAATACCAACAGAGCCCAGGCTGTGTGCTACCTAGGGAATGCAGTGTGGGAAGGTGCATTTACTACAAAAAGCTACAAATTTGAAGGTAGGATTCATCCTCTCTTCCACAGGAAAACCCAACAGGACAATTAAAAGAATTACCGACAAATAATTTCCTACTGATTCTTCCCCACATATCCTTCCTATAACGTAACATGGAAAAGGGACTCATCATGACTACTATCCATTACATACTTTATGACAGTATCTATCATATGCCAAACATGTTTATTCATAGGAATACACAGCTCCTGTCCCAGAGGGCTGGACAGTCCATGTAATGCTAAGAATTAATTTAATAGATCTTGTAGAGGCATGGCAGTCTCTTTCTTGAAAACACTACCCACAGTACGTTAATCGCCCTTACATTAGTCCACTTCCTTCTTTGGCTAACACTTAATTACAGTATTAAGCTTCTTCTCCAAACATGTCATGTGTCACACCTATGCACATATGTCAGCTCTGAATATTGACTGAGGCTGCATGACTAACTACAATCAAGGTTGTGAGTTGTACTCGAAGGGCAATTAATATGTTGTGCGCTTCAGAGATTCCAGGTGAAAATGCAGTGTGGTGTTTTTTGGTGAAAATTATGCTATAAGGTCAATAAAATATGAGTAATTCTATTTCCCTGCTTCTTAGGTTGTTTTGATAGGATTTCACACGTAAGCTAAGCTTTGTCCCTTTTAAAGATAGGTGTTTTTGGTTATGGAATGTATGAGCGAAATAAGCATAATACTTGCATATATAATGAATGAATGTATAACGCTTCATACAAATCATCCTTTGGAGTTTTTAAATTTTTTCTATTTAGAATTCATCCTCTTGCCATGTTTTAATATATTGTGAGAACAGCGCTGCTCTGAGCTTTTTGGCTTATGCAACATCAAGTCTGTACTATCTGAATTCTTGGCATTTTTCTTTCCAGTGATAAGGATGTTTCTTTTCAAATCAACACACTTCTCACCAGATTAAAGAAGAAGAGGTGCTGACTCCAGTGACACTTTAATATGTCATGTTTTTAGATGTAGAACTAAATACAGTCCTTCAAAAAGAACTCTATTCCTGGCACTGAATTTATCTTTGTAACTGAAGCAAGCTCACGTAAAATATCTTGTTATGTTTTAGTATGGGATAATTTCAAATGTTACATTTATTTAATGACCATTGCTATGTAGGTGATTTGCCAGGACAATATTTTTAGTTCTGTCTGCAGTCATTTTTAAAATTCAAATTTCAGCACCTGAAAGAGAGCATTCTGGTTCACAAGTATAGTAAGTATTTGATCATTCACTGTCACTGCCAAGAACAGCTTTTGCTTTAATGCTCCAAAGTCTTTTCTTTACAAGCTGACATGACTAACTACTTTTGCCTTTATGTTCTCATTTAATAATGTCATCATGAAGCAGTACCTTGTCATTCTCTATAATGAGGTCAATGCATGGAAAAAAACAAAGCAGAGCAATCAAGCAGAAATTTTACAATAGAAGATGTTCTTGGAACAAAATAAGAAATAGCAGGTCAACAACAGTTCAACACCCAGGTTTGACGCAGGTGAGAGAACCCCAGAAGATAGTAAAAAAAAAAAACAGGTTTGAGATATACACAACGGGGGAGAGAAATTTGACAAGATCAGCATTTGAGTGAAATCCAATACAGAGCCAACTCCTCACCTGATGTACACTGGTGTAATGACTAAAGTGGAAGGACTATCCAAACTTATGCCAGTTCAGGGTTTGGCCCATCATACAAAAGTAGTAAGTAACTGCAGAAAATTGGTAGGCGAGATTCCATGGGCAACAAGTCAAAGAAGAAAAATAGATTGTCTAACAAAATTAGTCTCACCAAGAAGCGGGTAAGAATTGAGGCTGAAATAAATAAGCGAATAAAGGTTAGGGACTATTTAGAAAAGGCAGACATTTTAAAATCAGCTGGGACTGATGAAATTCACCATTGAATGATTAAAGAACTGACTGAAGTAACCTCAGGAGCTGTATCTTTGGTGGACAGGTGAAGTTCTGGGATACTAGAAAAGGGCAAATAAAATGTTTGGAAAAAGAGGAAGTTATAGACCAGTCACTCTAACTTCAATCTGCAGCAAAGTATTGGAACAAACTATGGAGTAGTCCATTTGCAAGCACGTTGAAGTCAATAAGGTCATAAGTAATATCCAGCATGGATTTGAATCGCGTCAAACCAACCTAATCTCTGACAGCATAACAGTCCTTGTGAACAGGGGAGAAGCAACAGATGTGATTTATCTAAACTTTATTAAATCATTTGTTACTATCTCACGTTATTTTCATAAGCAAGGTAGTAAAATGTTGTTTAGATGGAAGTACTCCAAGATGTGTTCACAAGTGGGTGAAGGCACAGAAGCCAACTGTGAAGAGGTATTGCATAAACTGTTCTGAGATCTGTGCTGGGTCTTTCACTCTTCTATATTTTTCTTAATAATTTGGATGACAGAGTAGAGAGTACATTCGTTACATTCACAGGCAATACCAAGTTGGTAGGGATTGCAAGCACTTTGGAGGCTAGGCTAGGAATTCAGAATGCTCTTGAAAGAATGGAGAAATGGTGTGAGAAGATGCAATTCAATATGGGCGCATGGCAAAATGCTGCACGCAGGTAGGAATAATCAGCGGCAAGATGAGGCATGACCACGGGCATAACTAGGGGTGGGCAAGAGAAGCACCTGCCTCAAGTGTCCAATGAGAAGGGGCATGAGAATCTCCCTCCACCCTGCAGAGTCTATCCCTGGTTGGGCATGACTAGCTTGGTCACAGTTCTGCAGAAAATTATTTGGGGGTGATAATGGATCACAGACTGGACTTGAGTCACCAACGTCACACCACGGGGGAGGGCCGGGAAGCCAACACCACCCTGGGATGTATAAATAAAAATGTCATATGTTAAACATAAAGTAACCCTTCCATTTTACTCACCACTGGTAAGGCCCCACCTAGATTACTGTGTCCAGTTTTAAGCATTACCTTTCATACAGCTATGAACTAATTGGAAGGAATCTAAAGGAGAGTAACAAAAATGACCAGGATAGAAAAACACCTTCTATGACGAAACATTGAAAGAATTTGAATTTAATCTTGAGAAGAGTCAAGGCCCCTTTGAAAGTGAGCCTTCCTACCTATCTTTAAAAATGCTCCATCTCTCCAGGAGCTTCTCTGGGGCAATCTGGGTTAGTAGATAAATGGCACAACTTGTCCCTAATGTTGCCAGCTCCAGCAATCCCAGGCCTGAGGAATCTGTAAGAGCT
>NW_005842201.1:324735-326486 GCF_000455745.1 Alligator sinensis | reverse complement strand
CCTGCTGATAATTCTGTGGCTCTGTTAGATTAATTGCAATCTCTCTCCAGTATTCTTGTCCAAATTACTGCCAGCTAATAGTTTCTCAGTATGCCAATCATACAACATTGCCTTTTCACATAAGATATTCATTAACCTCAAAGAACAGAAGTATCCTAATTCCCCTGTTTCTTAAAATTTTATGTAAGACAGTTCAATGCAGCTGAATGAAAACCAGCTACTTGGGGAAAAAAAAAAAATCAACCTCGGTTTCAACATACATCTTTCTGCGAAACTAGGGTCACCTTGTCACAAGGAGAAATAATTCACAGTCATTTGTGATGAAGGTATCAAGCAAGAGTATTTTTTTTTTGTCAATTTTTCAAACAATGTATCAGTATATAGAGCATTTTGAAGAAAAGAAATATGAAATGAAAAGGAAAGGGAGAAACACAGTATCCTTCTTACTGTGAAGAAAGTGACCAAAATACCAATAATTCAACAATAGTGAGGAAGTCTTCATTTCATGAAACCATGACATTAGATTCTGAGTAAATATAATATACACAATCAATGGGATCCAGAAATAGCACTCATACCATTAATGGCAACATAACTAAAATTTCTAACCAGCCTCAGTTACAAAACACTGGAGTCTACAATTCAGTGGTTACAATTCACTCCCTCTTCAAGACTTTAGCTACCCATTGGTTTGACACAGGTTGAATTTGAGGAATGCTATGGGCTGTCTGCTTAGCAAAAGGCAGATTATAAAAAAGAAATTTTTGTTAGCTAAATCTTGTTGTCTTGTGCTAAACTATACTGAAGTTTAATGTGCTTTGCTGTTCTGGAAACCTCAAAAAGAAAACTGAGACACCAGGTTTACCTAGGCTACAGCTTTATTCATTTTGACACACCTGGGAAACTAGTACCCACTAGGTCTGTGCAAAGCTTCAGTCCCTGATTCAATTCAGCAGAGATTCAGCCCAATTCAGTGGCTGAATCTCCAAATCCAAATCGAATCAGAGGACCCTTTAATCTCTCCGAATCAAATCGGAACCCTCCGAATCAATTCAGAGAGATTTGGAAAGATTTGGAGATTCAGACATAGAGATAGCTTTAAATGTTTTTTTTTTTTACATGCCTCTAGCTAGCAGGGGCTCTTGAATGCTGCAATGGTGGGGTGGATGGAGCATCCCACAGAAGTGCGGGGGACTTCCTTGGCCGACAAGGTTCCTTGGGTGAATTTGATATCTTTTATTAGACCAACCCAAATAGTTGGAGAATATTTATTAAGCAAGCTTTCCAGTTCAAAAACCCTTCATCAGGCTAAGGAAGTTTCAGCAGTTGGTGTGTGCTCTTCCTGGATGGAATGAAAAGTAAAGAAGCCAGAGGCTGGGCTGGGCTGGGTAGTCAGTTGCCAGGTAGATTATAATGTATCAAAAATCCAATGTCTATATTTAGTCCATGATCTCTAGTATCCAGGAGGTTGATGAAATGGAGCTCATAGGCTCGTCTCTGGGAAGTGTTGTGCAAGTTTCCCTTGAGGATCAGGACTGAGAGATTGGAGAGAGAGTGGCCCTCCTGTGAGAAATGTGCCCCCACCGGTAATTGGGTATTTCTGTCTTTGATAGATTTCCGGTGTGCATTCATTCTGGTGCGCAGTTGTTGTTTGGTCTCTCCTACGTATTTTCCATTAGGGCATTTGGTGCATTGGATGAGGTATACTACATTCCTGGAGGTGCAGCTGTAAGATCCTGGGATGCTGATGG
>NW_005842201.1:320759-323464 GCF_000455745.1 Alligator sinensis | reverse complement strand
GTTCACCCAGAGCATCCGGAGCTCTGCACCGTGGAGCCTAGCAACCTCCACGAGACCGTCTGTGTTGTCTGTCTGTAACTGCAACTCAATCAAGTTTTCCAGCCTACACCATTGCCATCTCGGTGTAAGTAAACAATCTTTAAAACTACTGATACGCGTCTGTGCCTAATTCCAGCTCGACGGCCTTCCCTCTCCAACCCGGTGTGCCCGGGCTGCTGGCCGCAGCCCGCGTGCAGCGCGGAAAAGGGCTCGGGTTGCTCCCGGCCCGCACAAGCATGAAGTGTATAAGGTCAGTAATATCTTTGGGCCTGTATTCTGAGTTGTAATCTTCTGAGGGACTCCCTAGCACACTTGGCAGCAGACCCAGAAGTGGACCAGAAGCATTTGGGCCCAGGGTCTCTCTGAGGCTGATCACCAAGCCGGGGAGGGCATGGGGCAGCCCCCCCAGCGTGCTCCCCGGTGGACTCAGAAGTTCTTCTGGTCCCCTTCCGGGTTCACCACCAAGCATGTGGGGGGCCCCCCTGCACCCCTGTGGGATGCTCCATGTGCCCCAGCAGGGATCAAAAGCCATGCCTACTACTTCAAGGTATGTAGAAAAAACATTTAAAGCTGTGTCTATGTTCGAATCACTGATTCTCAAAGTCAGCATTGAATCTTCAGATTTGGATTCGGCCAAATCAAATCAGGGACAGTGATCCAAATCAACAAACCAAATCATTGTCCCTGATTTGGGCCGAATCCTAATCCAAAATCGAACAGGGCCCGCCTTGCACACCCCCACTACCCAGCAATAACTTGTCTAGTGCAAGTCAGCCTTTCCTCCATACTGCCTGTGAGAAAGCTGCCCACCTCAGCCGTGCCCACCTCCAACCTCATCCCAGCATCTTTGCTGAGGCCTCATCATTCCTTCTGCAACATCCAGGAGATTCAGAAAAGGTTGGCTGTCTGGTGTACCAGATTAGGACCCCAAACTAATATCTACCTTCTTTAAGTACTGCTCCTCTCCATTCTGATTCCAGCTCCGCTTTGTTGGGAACTGAACCCTCTATTGAAATAAGAAATTCACTGACAAGTTGTGAGAACATTATGACTAAAACTGCTCAAAAAATTCCTGGACTAAAATATTTTGAATGAAGATGCAAATCCCTTTGAATTATAAGCATGGATATTCACATACTTTTGATTGATCGTAGTCAGTTTTCATGGACGCCTTAGACACGGACCCCTTAGACCACAGTGTGAAAGCCACTGCCACACACAAAGCCTTTTTAGTTCTGAGAAGATGGGTGTTGGGGGATTTTACAGTATTTTATCATGTAAAATTGAGCTGTATTCAAAATGCTTGTACAACTCCCTGCCAATATTGATTTGAAAAGTATTAATTATTCTTAGTCATGACTATGACAGGGACTTTGATGATGATGACAGTGACACTAAATGGAGTGTCTTTATTTCTTAACACAGGAAGAAATCAGGAGCATGTCAGGTTGCCTCAGGAGTGGTAAAAAGTATATTGGAACATGAAAGCAAAGCTTATAAGAATATTAAAACCTAGTGAGGGCAAATTTTTTGACCAACTGAACACATTTGTATTCTTTGTCTGCTTTCCTGTAATTTACTTTAAGCACATGTTGAGAAAATGACTATCATATATATATATATATATATATATATATATATATAATACAGCATCACATCTCTCATAGCCTGAAAGGAAAAGAGAAGAACAAGAAGATTAAAGGTCAGCCCTAAAGAAATATAATAGAATGCCATACATTTATATAACATCTTCCATTCACAAGGATCTTCAAATCCTTTGTATACAGAAAATATTTTCATCATCACTGATTTGCAGTTGTATTTTATGCAGCATTTTAACAGTGCATAGGAACACTGTATAACAGTTTAAAACAGGAAATGTATTGAAATTCCATATGTAGTTAAAACTGTTAGTGAATATTAATGGATAGATTGTAGTTATCCAAAAAGGATTTAGCCAGGAAAATGCCACTTTGTAAATTTGGCAAAACATGCCCGAGTTTGTATACCTTTACTAATCACAGGGGTCAAAGGTTCATGTAAACCATGGCCCCTCCAGCACTATAGTGACTCCAGCACAACAGTATGGTATTTGTTCAGTGTTGCCCGGTGGGAGGATTGCTACTTAATGAATTACCAAAACACTTAGATGCAGTATCTGGGTTTTCATTAGTGATCTCCTAAGTAAGAATTGAGTACCATATTTTACGGTGTATAAGTCCACATAATGTAGAAGTCGACCCCATATTTCTGTACAAAAAAGGTAGGATTTTTGTAGCTCCATTGTGTAAGTCAACCCCACCTTGGCATGCAAGGCACTGGAAGCTCAGGTGTACTTGTGGGAGAGGCGGTGTGCTGGCAGGCTCCCGGGAAGCTGGATGGGGACCCTGGGAGCTTGGGCAGCACACAGCCTCCTGGCACCTCTCCCAGCCAGCCCTGGGGGATGCCACCACATGGAGGGAAGGACTGGACCTCCCTGCAGCTCTGGGGCTGCCCAGCCTGCCTGCAGCTCACCCCCCAGCTGTGGAGCAGGTGGGGAGGCTCCATTGAAAATAGATCGAGTCCCTTGCTGCTTCTGCAGGCTCCTGTGGCTGGCAGGTGCCTGGGTCAACCTGGGAAGGGGCCAGTTTGCCCCATGAGCAGCACAGGGTGTCAGGCCGGGGGGG
>NW_005842201.1:294646-320728 GCF_000455745.1 Alligator sinensis | reverse complement strand
TAGGAGTGTCAGGCAGAGCTGGCCTCCCCCCTTCCACTGACTAACACCTTGCACTGCTCATGGGGCACACTATCCCTTTTCTGGGTGGCACCAAGCATCCTGCTGGACACAGGAGCCTGCTTTAAAGCAGAAGCAGTGAGGGGCTGAATCCTTTCTGTTGCAGAGCTTCTCCACCTTCCCTGGGGATGGGGAGTGAGCTGCCGGCAGGTGAACAGCCCCTGAGCTGTGGGGGGGGCCCAGTCCTTCCCTCCATGGCAGCAGTGCCCCCAGGGCTGGCCAGCTGGCCTACCATATGCAGTTTGAGATCCCAGGGAGCTCTGCAAGGGGGTCCAGGCAGTGTTGCTCACAGGGGATGGAGTATAAGTTGAGGTTGAATTTTAAGAGTTAAAAATTTGGCTTCAAAACTCATACACCATGAAATATGGTAAATATTTTGCTCAATAATTGGGATGCCCAACAAGAACACAACCAAATTATTCAGAAATGAAAATAATAATCAAAGCAGCATTAAATAACAGACTATTATTGTAACATTTTGTATCTTGAAACAAACAAAGAAAATTTTAAAGGGGACAAAAATGTTTTCTAAGTAAGATTTTCATCATCATTTGCTTTGCCTAAAATCTACTGAGACAAGGTCTGATAGAAATACAAAGGCAACATCAGAAATTAAGAAAGCACAATTAATTTAAAAGTTATCACAGTGATTGAAAGTTTAGGAGTAGTCATTATCCTATTAAGGATTTTGTGAATCCAAATTTTTGTGAAGCATCACGTAAAATATTTTACAAATGGACTAAAGCAATATCACATATAATGATCCTCACACAGAAAAAAATATTTAAACCAGATTGAAATTTTCCCCCTGCCCAACCCTGTGTGACTAACATCCTCTTCAATGTCTTTTATTCTTCATTTTGGTGTTACCTGCACTTGCTAATTATAATTAAACAAAGCCTTGTAAGGCCCTATGATGGCAAATGGCATTAGAATTCTGTAGAATTCTGTAGTACAGCCATTTTCTTCTATTACATTATTCTATTTTTCCACTTAAAAATAATGGAATAGCTAAGCCCACACTTGTGCAAGCACTAAATATTGTTTTCCTAATATTTTGCAATCCATTAATATGGGTTGCATTGAAAAATAACTCCATTTATTCTAAATGTTTATACTGAATTCCCTATATTGAATTATTAAAATGGCATATTAATTATTCACATGCAAAATCGACCTATTCCTTAATAAGAAAATACATGAATAGATATATTGAGACTAAAGGGGGGGAGGAGAGGAACTGTAAACATTTTGCAGCAAGAGATTTATTATTTGTTCCATGGCAAGAAGTTAATCAATACATTATATCTAACACAGACTGTTATGGATGCCAGTATATGTGCATTGTGCAATTTTTCACTATGAGACATGTATTTACTGTGTCATCTAATTCATTATTGCTACTCAATACATTACAGTATTTGGTATGAAAGACGTATTTTAGATTTAAAGAACATGACAGCTATACAGGTAATAAAATAACTAATATCATAAAGAACATCAACAGTACACAGTACAATAAATACCTGAAAAGAGACATATTATTTTCTTAGTGTGTTTGACCCCAGTAGAGGACATGGTAAACGACATTTTTTTTTTTTTAAATGCATCAATACTGTAATCAGTTGAACAGATATCCTATAAAGTCCTTAGAGAACTCATTATGTTAAGGGAACAAAAGGCAACGCAAGGTCATAAGGAATAAAAGATAAAAAATACCTGACCAAGCCTTGCCCTTTAAGTCATAGGTTCTGACTATGAAAATACTTCCTCAACTGAGGAGTTAAAAACCTTCTCTCACATATGTAAGAGGGTGGTAAAGGTCAGGAGATCTCTCAGTGAACCAGGAAATACAGCTGAGCTAGTGTCACAGATAAAGTATATAATCATAGATACAAGGCTGGCATCAGGATGGGGACCATACTGCGATGCTCTGACACTTGGTTTATTTTGCTCTACTTAAGGAACAATGCGAGTTTGGGAGAGGTGGCGGGAAATTTGCCTCACTGTGGAGCCAAGCCTTCAATGCCATGTGGCACCACAGGAAGCACATCAGCTGCCACTGGATGTAGCAAGACCTGAGGGCCTTACTGCTCCCATCCCTGACTGCCAACTGCATCACCGCCACCCCTGCATCAGGGTCTACCTGGATGCTATGTGGGCCAAGTATGTTAGAGACCTGAAGGCAACACCGGACCAGGGCAAGGTCTTTGAGGTCACCTTGAAGTGGGACACCAGCAACCCCTGCATGTCCTATGGGAACTTCACATGTTTTACCAACTGATGTTTCATCCATTGGGCCCATCTCAACTACCTGCCACTCAGTGTCACCATCCACTACAGAAACTATGACAAGAGGTGCCAGAGGTATAGCTACAAAAGCAAGATATTGCCCCAGGTTCTGTGTGGCTACAGGCTCCACACCAGAGTCTGGCAACTCTGCCACCATGCTGTCTTGCTGAATTGACACAGACCATATATGCCCTGAACTACCCCTCACTCAAGCAATTGTACCCTGCATGCCAAAACTTATATCTGAGTATGTCTTACCAACTCATAACTCCCTATCAATGCAGTTATCATGCACAAAGTCCTATATCCTGATGGCAACATGCTACCATGCTTTCTTTCCCCACACTTTACCCCAGGGTAACGCAAGCTGCATAAACTGCGTATCTTAGCTTGCACCATCATACTCCAACTATCTTACATGTAGCCACCCCATGTGGGGTCCGATACCCTATTTAATCCCTACAAAGCCATGTAACATTT
Organism: Alligator sinensis; assembly: GCF_000455745.1. Lineage (NCBI taxonomy): Eukaryota > Metazoa > Chordata > Crocodylia > Alligatoridae > Alligator > Alligator sinensis. The sequence goes on along the minus strand of NW_005842201.1, from coordinate 317,899 downwards.
TAATATTATAAAAGCCTACGTCTGTCTGTCTGTCTGTCACACCTTATTTGCAATCTGATTGACTGATGGAAACAGCCAATTAGAGTGCTCCAAGCATGGGGGAGCACCGCCATGGTTCCAAAGCTACTCTGAGGACCCAACAGAGGGTGGGGGAGCTGAGGCCAGCAGCAGCCCACCCCCATCCCTACAAGAGGCAGAACAGTGGCAGCATGAGGCGTTAGGTGATGGCACTTAATACCAGCCCCCACCCCCTCTGCCCCCCCCCCCATCATTCTTGATGGGTAATCGGCTAGTTCATTAATAATGTTTTATTTAGGTCCTGTGGCAAAGCCACAATTTAGCTTTAAGGGTTTTGAAGGAAATAAAGGAGTGCAAAGTAGGGAAATAGAAGCATTATCATCTCTCCTGAGCACAAGTACATCTAAAATCCTTTTTTCTGTTTGCTTCTTCAGTATGTGGGTGCATGTGTGCATATAGGGGGAAGGCATTTCACTGCTTAATTATTTGTAGAGACGGGCACAGACATTATGTGAACATTTTCATTAAAAATTACTTCCTCTCTTTTTTGTGTGGCAGACTTACTGATGCAGCCCAGCTTGAATGGGCTTGGAAAACCTTAATTTTGATTGGTGGAGCCCATCCACCAATCAGTTAGGGGGTGGATGGGGCTGGCCCCACCCCTTACACAGAGGCAGGGGGCGAAGATCCTTCCAGACCTGATTGAAGCCTGTGTTCTGCAGGTCTGGCAAGCCTTCGGGGGTGGAGCATCTGGAATGAATAAAAGGAGCTGCATGCCCAGCATGTGGCAGATGTGTTGGGAGACAAAGAAGCAGACAGGGATAAGAAAAGCTGAGGAGAGCTGCCTACCAGGCAGAAGTGGTAGCCTGGAAGAGCCCTGGAAGACTCCCTCAGCACGACTGGAGCAGCTTCGGCTACAACCTCAGTGGTGCACGAGGAAGACTGGGAGCTGTGGGAGGCAGCTCAGGTCCCTGGACATTTGGTGCACATAGCGATGCACAGAGCCACTAGATTCTGGGAGTCACATGTGGTGGCTCGATTCTGCTATCCTTGGCACGTGGCCGAGGGCTCAGTGCATGTGGCAGTGCATGGCGTCCAAAACCCTGGGAGCAGAGCCAGGCTGCTTGGGTTTGCTTCTCCCTGGCATGAGGCCGGGCACCCAGAAGGCACCAGCATGGCACGATGAAGGTCCCATGAAGCCTGGGTTTTGGGACCTGCATGAGACAGCCCGAGCCCCAGTGGAGGGCAGAAGGTGGAGCCTGGGTTTCAGGATCTGCACAAGGTGGCCTGAGCTCCAATGGAAGGCATAAGGCAGGGCCCTGGGTGGCCCCAACAAGGCACCCCGTGGCCACAGGAGCTCCTTCCGGTCTGCTTCCCCAGATTCGTGAGTACCCAGGGAACAGACCCCCAGAGGGGAGGAAGCCCTGAGGTGGGGGGGCATCAGGGACTGAGGAGATACAGGGACCCTCCCCTTACTCCCCCTAGGAGTGGTGCCAGGGTTTGGCACTCTAGGGGAATACCCGGTGATCTCAGCCACATGGGTACCTGAAAGGGGCGGGGAGGTGGGGGGACTGGCATCTCATATCTGTAAATCGTTCTATACATATATATACATATATATTATCATCTCTTAATGTGACCTGGGTTTTGTCATCTATTTGAGGCTTATATGTAACTACTTGTTGTTTTGCCTGAACTTACCTGTTGAGACCTGTTGTTTATCTGCCTTTGTTGTACTTGCCTAGTGCTGACAGCTGCTTATCTGCATACAAACACTTGCCCTTTGAGGTGCCAGTTGACCCCTGGGGCCTTTGACTGTACAGCATAACAGTATTTAGTGATCTGAATATTGTATACATTTACCCTTTTCCTCTCATGAGTTTGTAAATATTGTTACCTGTATATTAATAAACATGTATATAGTTAAGCAGTGGGGTCCTGGCCTGACTCCATAGGGAACTGAGGGGAAACTGTGTGTGGTTAACCGTTCCCTCCCACGGCACCTCTGCCTACTGACAACCCCCTTCAATTTGGAGGGGGGCGGTGGTATATACCCTTTGTACACCCGGGCTACATTTGTCATGCAATTTCCTCAGTGAAACTTTTGAAAGCCAACTCTGAAAGAAAGTGAATGCTGGAACTTAGCTGTTGCAGACCCCAGGTAAACTCTCACCACCAAATATAGTCTACTGTACTATCCCATGTCAGTACAAATAAAGTATGTTCCCATTTAACAGCTTTAGAGATTTTAGTTATTTTGATATGAGCACAGATACTAAAGAAATTAAAAGTGGTCATAAATCAAAATTTTAATCCCAAAGAAAATGATCATATTTCAAAATTAATTCCCATTTCAAATCATGGCAAAATATCAAAAACTTTGCAAAACAAAACATTAAAAAATTTCAATCAAAATCCAATAATGGTTGCATTTCAAAATCACATTTGTGATTTTAAAATATTTCAAATCAACATTTTGTCATTCAAAATAAGGTTTAACAGTATATAATGTATTTTTGGAAAAAGTATCATATTGAAAAGTTTTTTTTTTAATTTCAACTCAATTAGAAAAATCAATTGGATTTTAATATTAGCCTATTCCCCTGGAATGTACTGATTTCAACTAAACCACATATTCCAACAAGAATTTTTTTTTTTTTTAATCTGGAAAATTTCATTGTCCATTAATTAAAACTCTCTCTCCCCCCTACATATTAGGGTTTTTTTTCCCAATATTAATTTATAATTTATATCTATATTGTGAGACTTAATGGAAGTCCAGAATGAATTCTCTATGAAATGGGTCACCTATAGCTTTATTTCTGAAACTATAAATCTGCTCTTACTCTAATCTCATAGGGTGCTTGTACATGTGATGAGGGTGGCAGGGTTAATCCTTAGGTTGCATTCTGTGTCCCCTAAATTGAAATGGTGGTTTTTTATTTTAATTTATTTTCTGTCACTGTTATAGCAAAGGGCCTGATCCTTTTTTATTTATTTATTTATTTTTTATTTTTACAAGGAACCCAATTCTTCTTTTTTTTCTGGCAGAGCCTGCCCACAGCCAAGAGGCAAACTGTCAGTGGGCTGAGCAGCCCTGAAACTGAGGGGAGCCCTGATCCTTTCCTCCATGGTGGAGGTGCCTCCCCAGGGTTCCCCAGGTGGACTGCTAGCAGGCCAGGTGCTGCCTCAGTTTGGAGGCAGTACTTAGCCCAATCCAACTCTTCCTGAACCCCAAGCTGCGGCAGGACCTTGCCCACTAGCAACCCACATGGGCAGCTCTGAGGGGTATTGCCACTGTGGAGGGAAGGACCAGGGCCCCCTGCAGCTTAGTGGCCACTCAACCCTCTGGCAGCTCATCCCCCAGCCATGGAAGAGTTGAGCAGGCTCCGCAAAAAAAAAGTATCAGGCCTTTCGTCACAGTAGGAGGCCCAATCCTTTTATTCTGCGGAGTCTGCCTACCTCTCCCATAGCTAGGGAATGAGCTGACAGCAGCTTTGTTGCAATTGGCAAAGTTGCAAACTAAATTACATCAAGATGTACTTTAATTTACAACAATACAAACTCATTTAAAACCCCCAAAATTCTAGCACATGTATAACATGATGCCATTAAGCCACACAAAGTGACATTTTTGTCATGTGTACATGGTAATGGCATCATGTATACAAGTGCCCATACAAGTGCCCCTGGAGCCTCACACTTGGCTCCATTTATATGCCTCAGGCCTCACTGTGTACCTGGGCCATCTTAGGCCCCTTCATGACCTGGATCCCACCTCAGGCTCCACACAGTTAACCTGAGGCCTGGCTTTGTCTTTGGAGTATGCTCCCCTACCCTTCCCCTTCCATGGGGTAACCTGCAAGGCAGTCAGGACTGAGGCTTTCTGGCACCCCATACTCACCCTTCACTGGGGAGGCACAGGTGTGGTATTTCCTGGAGACTGCCCCACCACTGACAGTCCTACCACACCATTCAACCCCATCAGGATGTAGTTTTAGGTCATGCCCCAGGACCAGGAGCCCTGCCATCCCCATAGCTCCTTCCCTTTACCTCCAAAATGTTACGTGAGCAGCAGCTCCATCTGGGTGATGCTCTCCCTCTGGCTGCTCCCAGCAAACTGCTGGCTCCAAGGTGCAGAGCCTGTTCTTATACCAAGCAGGTGGCTCTGTTCCCAGTCAGGCTAGGCAGGAGCACAGAGGCTGGGCTTGGAGGAGCACTGTCAGGAGCTCTGCCTGCTGTGGGGGAGTGGAGGGGTGGGCAGTGAGCAAACCCTCTGCCTTCACACATGCCACAACCATCCCCAGCCACCCACCACCCACACACTCACAACCCCCCACAAACCCCATACCCACCCATACCCCACACATCCACACTCATACCCACATGCTTCCCCACCCCACACCCCCATACCTCCATGCCCATCCACCACCACACATGCACCCAGCCCCCCCACCTCCCACTCCCCCACAAACCCCCCACATCCACAAACCTATATTCACCCACCCACAGCATCCCACAATACACAAGAGTAAGACTTCATTTTAAACTATTATATAATCACCTCTGTGTACAGTACAAAAACACGTGAAAATCAGGACAAAAGTATTTTCTGAAGTGAAATTAATGAATGTTGTAGTACATTTGATTTTTAGGATATAATTTGGTATTTTTCTGGTTTGAAGATGGCAAGCCCCCTTGCTGAAAGGAGCAAGGAGAGGGACTTCTGGTGGCAAAGGTCAGAGGGATTAGTGGGTGGGACTTCCAGTCCCAAGATGGCAACCAGAGGGAGTGCACCTGTCAAGGTTTGGGGCTACCCTTGCGGTCCTTGAAGGCTTGCCAAAACTCAGTAAGCAGCCCTCCACCTGAAATAACTGCCCACCCTAGGTTAGTGCCAGAGCTGAGATTAGAACCCAGATGGTCTAACTTTAAGTCTGGGGACTTATCCATGTCATTCAATAGCTTCTAAAGTTTCAAGTACCTTTATGAAACACTATAAATAATTATAAAACCAGTATTTGTACATTTAAAATATTTCTGACTGCAATCAATTTCCTCATTACTCCTTTTCATAGAAGGCTTACATCTTTTCTGCTTCTTTCAAAAGAAATTAAGAAAGAAGCTGAAAAGCAAAAGAAATTTTGATAAACAGCTTGAAATTACTGTCTGCTGCTCCAGCATATCTTGCAGATGCAGGATAATAAAAAGAAAAAAAAAAAAAAAGAACCAAGAAAACTATATATAAACACATTAATGAATTTGGCTTGATTGGATCCTAGTGCTCTATAACATGTTGCAAAATAACTGTTTTCAGAGAAGAGTGAGGGAGACAAAGATTAAAACAGATAATCTAAATACTTTGGCAGTAATTTTATTCAGTGTTGCTACATACAAAATTTTGATATATACTTGCATTTGTCTGACCCCGCTCCGATCTACATTTTTTACTCTTTCCTTGCCATTGGCCAAATTAGATTGAACTGTATCACATGCCTGCAGTGTATAAAAGTAACTACTGTATTCATTTCTCAAGATTCCACTTTCCAAACCTGATTATTTTTATTGATTTTTTTTAGAAAGTATTTGTCAGGGGTCTGCCTACCGCTTCAGAAACTAAGGGATAATTCATTCTAAGAGCTCAAAATGTCAAGAAATCTTCCTACATCTCCCCACAGTAAGAGGTTACGAAACAGAAGGATTTGGGTTTTTACAAAATGCTATAATTAAGAAAAACAATAATGCAAAGGCAGGAGAACCAGGTCTGTGATTACTGAGCCACTGACTCAGGACTGGTGGTGCCAATGGTTTGTACATTCCTGAACTATTTTTCCAGTGTGCATGTGTGTGTGTGTGTACATGCACACATTCTTGTCTTTGTGTAAGGAATCTTTAGAGGTTGCCAAAATACACTGTAGCAAGAAAAATCTTGAAGAAACAAGAAAAAGGCTGCTTTTGCCACTGTGTAACAAAGAAAGAGGGACAAAGTATTATTCCAAAATCTACATAAGATAGTAGATAGTAGATAGTAGACTGTAGATACTATACAGTTTGGCCCAAACCTGTATAGTAACGTTAAGCCCTACCATCTCACTATGCCCTTTATTTAGAGGGCTTTTAAATATTTCCCTGGGGTTCCATTCTGAAACAAATATTAGCAAGAAAAACATTATTGGGAAGAACAAGAAAATAAAGCTTTAATAGTTCAAGGATGCCTCACTGTAACACTCTCTGTAGGGCATTAGAAGCAACTGAGTCAACAATTAAAAACACAAGTGAGTAAGCACCATGGCATTTTACAGAACTCCAGAGAGTTCAGTGGTTAGCTGGTAGAAATTACCATGATTAGCTGGTAGAAATTAGAAACAATAAGTTGTAGAAGGTGAATTTAGAGTTCAGTTATTTCACCTAGTTATGGCACACCTCACAGGCAACTGGTAGGGGGTGCACCACAACAGGGCTGCCCCTGGAGGCAGCTTATGCAGGTGCCCCCCCACCCCACCTCCGGATTCAGGAGGCACCAGTCATTCATGGCACACCTCACTGCTGGAAGTGTTTCACAGAGAAAGGGATCCTTGTATTTGTTCACCAGATGGATTCTATTCAGATAAGCAATTAGAAGATAAAAATGTTGCTGATCCTCTTGAGTCTTTCCAACTGGGATGGAAATCTTATGAGAACAGGAACTTCCACATGACATTTTGATCCTCCAAGTTTCCATAAGAAATGTCTTGTGTGTGGTTCAAAAGTGAAAAATGATTGAGTGAAATGATTCTGAACTTCAGAAAATGTTCGTTTCAAATTTGGTTTTGGAAAAGGGTGACTGGTTGGTTAGAAGTAGGGTGCGTGTTATTTAATTGATTCTCTCATCCCAGACAGACATGCTAAAGTGTGATGGACAACCGTTCTACTGTGAAAGTCAGTGTTGCTCAAGAGAGGATCTGGTCTCAAACCTTTATTTTATTTTCTCATTAAAAATTGCTTTGCAGATCTTCAAAACACTGTACTAACTTTAAGCTTTGCACTGCTGCTCTGAGGTAGGTAGCTATGACAGCTGCCAGTTTACTGATGATGAAACTGTGGGATGGACCACTTTGACTGAAGGAGTGTAAGTCTATTTTACACCCATGATCTGCAACTAATTCTACTTACCCTCAGACCACTAGGACCATGACATTATCTTTCACTGAACTCATACCATGTCCTATGTTCTTCAAATCCTGATTTTTGTATATTCAAAATAATGTTGCTTTAACTGATTAGCCCTTTAATGTGCTAGGCTTAAGGTAATGTGATAAGAGAGAATTGGGACCTCTCTCTTTCTTATTTCTCAAACTATAATCGAGATCAAACCTCCCAGCATGAAGCTGATAGGAAGATTCCCAATCACTTTAGTGAAAGTTGGATTCAGTCCTCTGGTCCTGATAAATTGAGCAGAGAGTAAATGGGTCATCTGCCTTTCTCAATACAAATGACTATGTATTATTAGAAATGCACTGGTATTTCATGATATTTAATTGTTCTATTATACATGATGTAACATCTTTTATCATTTCCCACTAAATGGCTTTCATGAACTGAGAGTAAAATGCAATTCCCTGATGGCAATATAAGGTAATACCTTCAGTGTTTTGGCTGAATTCCCATGCAGGTAATGACCATCTGCTTACCTACATTCCTCTGAAGAGTCAATTGGTTATGGTATTTTTCACCTTTTCCTACCTTAAAGCATTGCATAGTTTTGTCACGTGCTATCACCCAGCTGCCATGTAGCATCCAGGGCCCAGGCATGACTGATTTTATGTGGAGAGTGAAATGATCCATACTCATATTGTGCATACATTTCTAATGCATTCTGAGGTTACTCAGGATGAAAGGTGCAATGCAAACAAAAAAATAATTGTTGGTTTTCTGAAATAAAACACAGTGCTGAAAAATCACAGTTAGCTAGGTCCTCTGCTGCAGTAAATTAGCTTAAATCCATTGAAGATAATTGATGCCACACCATTTGTCTTCTGCTGAAGATGCGGGCTGTTTCTCTTAAACATACTACATTGCCTCAGGTACAAATTCCAGCCTCTGCTTCACTCACAAAATCTCAATTGATTAAAAAAATCCACATTACGCTGTGGGATCCAATTAACATCACCACAAGAATCTAACAAAATGGTAGCTGACTTCATTACACACATACTTTTAGCCTGCTTTTATTACCTTCATAACTGACAGGTATTCAATAGAATGTATTTAGGATGTGCAGACACATTTTAGGAAACAAACTTTCAGATTTCATAGATTTCATAGACATTAGGGCTGGAAGGGACCTTGAAGATCATCAAGTCCAGCCCTCTGCCCCAGAGGCAGGAAGTCACCTAGGCTCAAAGGATCCCAGCAAGATAAGCATCCAAACATTTCTTGAATGAATCCAGAGTAGGTGCCTGCACCACTTCTGGAGGAAGTCTATTCCAGGCCTTGGGGGGCTCAGATAGTAAAGAAGTTTTTCCTTATGCCCAATCTAAAATGGTCATGGAGGAGTTTATGACCGTTGGTCCTTGTTATCCCTTCGGGCACTCTGGTGAACAGACATTCCCCCAGATCCTGATGAACACCCCTTATGTACTTATAGGCATCCACCAGGTCCCCTCTGAGCCCACACTTTTCCAGGCTGAAGGGTCCCATGGCTCTCAGCCTCTCTTCATAAGGCCTATTCTCTCGCTCTCTGATCATACACGTGGTTCTCCTCTGGACTCTCTCAAGCTTCTCGACATCCTTCTTGAATTGCGAAGCCCAGAATTGGATGCAGTACTCCGGCTGCAGCCTCACCAAGGCCGACTACAGCGGGAGGATGATATCCTGAGATTTACTTGAGAAGCATCTATGGATGCAAGCCAGAGTTTGGTTTGCTTTACCAGCTGCGACATCACATTGGTGGCTCATGTTCATCTTTCAGCCGTGGTGCTAGCGAGTGTAGCAATGTTGAGCCTATAAGCATGATGCAGGCTCCCCCCTCCCCTGCCCCGGCGAGGTGGAGTACCTTGCATTTTTTGGTTGAATGTCATCAGGTTTATATCCATCCACTTACTAAACTTATCCAAGTCTGCCTGGATCACTAGCCTATCCTCAGGTTTGGACGCTATGACACTAAACTTTGGGGCATCGGTAAACTTGGCCAGTGTGCTTCTGATACCAATGTCCACATAATTGATAAAGATGTTGAAGAGAACCAGTCCAAGGACAGAACTCTGGGGGACACCACTGGTAACAGAGCTCCATAATGATTCACTACCATCGACCACTACTCTCTGGGTCTGACCTCGGAGCCAATTTCCCAGCCATTGGATTGTGGTGTAGCCAAGGTCACAGTTTGTCAATTTTTCCATGAGGAGATCATGGGACACTAGATTGAAGGCTTTTTTGAAGTCCAGATATATGATGTCAATCTCTTCTCCCTTATCCAGGTGATATGTCACCTGGTCATAGAAGAAGGTGAGATTGGTGAGGTAAGACCTCCCCATGACAAACCCATGCTGGGTATCCCTCAGGATGTTGCCATCAGCCTGCTTATCAAGAAGGGTCTCTTTGATAATTTACTGGAGATTGAGGTCAAGACAATTGGCCTGTAATTCCCGTACCACATTGGCCGCCTTCCAGTCTTCAGGTACTTCACCTGAGCACCACAAATTTTTTGAATATTTTGCCAATGGTTGGGCTATGACACCTGCCATCTCCTTAAGTACTCTAGGGTGTAATCTGTCAGAACCAGCTGACTTGAAGGTGTCCAGCCTCTCAAGGTGTTTTTTTTTTTTTTAAAGGTATACACCAATGCTAGGTATAAATACGCTGTCACGCTGCACGTCCCACGTCATGATAGGCAGGACAACCCCTTTGGGCTGATGAAAAGTACCCATTAAGCAGGTTGGCTTTTTCCTGGGTGTTGGTTGTTAGCTGTCCCATTTGGTTCAGCAGGGGTCCAATGTTACCCTTGCTTTTTTTCCTGACTCCCTACATATATGAAAAAGGACTTTTTATTATCCTTGATATGTGAAGCCAGATGGAGTTCGATTAATGGAAACTGGGGCTATGCCTGGCACAGTGCCCCATTTTTACAATTTCTACTTCATTTATTTTTAACCTTTCATCAGTTTATTCAGTGGCAGATGTGAAAATTGGCACCAAACAAACATCGTCAGTATTGGTTAATGACATGATTGGTTTGTTACCCCTGATAGGAGGGCAGATATGAGACAATATACAGCATTTCAGAAGGGTTTCTTTTTCCTAGGCAAACAAGCCAGGGGAATAGCAACCACAGTGGCAGTATGCTCTTGTAACCCCTGTTTATTTGACTGACTGGAAAACCTTCAGAGCTTGTGAAAATGGAACCAATATTCATGTCCCAGGGTAATTTTTCCTTTCATCTGAGTCTCAGATCAGTCAATGAGCTTTGTTCATAACTCTAAATTAACATTTTTTCCCTTTCCTCAGCTTTTCTAGAACACGCTCGTCATGACTCACATACAGACAACACACATCAAAAGTGAACAACAACAAAAACAAGCTTGAATACAGCAGCTAGTAACATTCATGTTCAGTTTTATGAAAGTTTTTCAACAGTTTGTCTTTATGCTATTTTTAAAAGCACACAAGATTTGACACCTGACTAAGGTCTAGATCTTATTCCACCTATTGCTTATGTCAAGGACAGCAAAGATCTGGCCCACAGACCAGATCCGGTCCATGGAGCCATTTCACTGGGTGTGTGGGGCTCCAGGAGGGGCAGGAAAAGTGGGGGACAGAGCTTTCTACTGAATTCCCAGGTACCATTGAGGATGTGTTCCTGTAGCTGGAGGTGATAAATTGCTGTACTGACTCCCGCGTCCTGGCTGCCACTCATCCCATTACTGCTTGCCCCACTACTGACTACAGACTGTGTCTGTGAGGAGCATGATGGTGTGGATCCAGCTTGGGGAGGCTAGTTAAGTTTGACAACTGTAGCGTAAGCAGATTCATGTACATAACTTTAATGCTACTGTCCCCTGCTCAAGCCTTCTCCAGAAATGTAAACTGTTTGCAAATAGAATTTAAGATAGTAATGAAACCATGGTAGTAACCAGTGAGAACAGCTTGTATGGAGAAACACATTTTATTTTGATATTTCTCATGTTGCAACCTATGAATGGATTTCAAATATGCTGTAGGAGTTCCCTACATTCTCAGATGCAAACAAAAGACACTGTCAGAATGAAATTATGATGATGGCTAATATTGTATTCTCGGCATACAGTGTACACAGTAGTTTGCTTATTCATTTGTTACTGCAGTAAAATTACTCCTGCATTCCTTCAAAAAAAAAATCTTAAATCATTGTGAGCTATTATACTGTATTACTAATGATGTGTTTTTTTTAAATAACTACTTCACAAGACATTGCATGGGCACAGGAGGATGTTTTTTTGTTACTTGCCACACTAATTGCACATGATCAAAAGACAGATTGATCTATGTAGTACCCTTTAATGCAAAAATGTCTTGCTGTTCTGCTTAACAGCACCACCAATCGCACACATGAGAGCAGATATCAGAAGCTAATATAAACAATCTCCCTTTGATTGAGACTAATGCTTTCAGAATACTTTAGCCTGTCCTTCAATTTCTATCAGTTCCTCTGCAGACAGGAATTAATTTGCTGTTTCCCCAGCCTTTAATAATGAATGCAAAACTAATTTAAACATTTGCTGATTGGCGCAATGTGGTAGGTTATTCATGCTAGAATACCTCCATAAATTAATAGTATTACTTCGCTTTGAAGAAAATAATGCTACTGGTAAGTTCCTGTCAGCATTTCTCTAATAATGATAATAATAATATTCCATACTATTTTACTCTAATAATAATAATAATAATAATAATAGACCCCACTTTTGGGGGGAATTTTAATGTTATGTTGGAAAACCACTCTAAGAATCTTCTGGCAGCCATCAAAAATAAAAGCAGATATGGGCAGATCTCAAAACAGTCTGAAGCTTAAGTTTAGCTCAGAAAGCAACTCCCTTGAAGGATGAGATCTGAACATCTTAAATCTGAAAACTGCTTTCAGCAATCTCAGAGGCTAAATACAGTCAAAATGCCCAAGGCTGAATCGATTCAACCTTCACAGTTTAGTCTAAGCTGTGTAGATTGAACCAATAAGCAAGTGAAGAGACATGCACTTCTGATTCCAGAAATTCAGCCACATGCCTGCAGTGGTTCAGGTCAGAAGCTAGGAGGCGCTAGAGCACACCTCCCTGCTCAGCTGAAGCAGACAGCTTGGGTCAAGGCTAGCCCACCCACCCTGTGAGGGGGCTGGTTTTGAGGAGGAGGTACAAAGCATCCTGGGATGCTGGTGGACTGTGAGTTGACTTGAATCTGGAGGGGAGCTGGGACAGAAGTTCAATAAACCAATTTAACCTAAATCAGTTAAGTCTGATACTGCATCCATTCAGGTTTAATTTAAACCAGTTTTGATGATTTTGAAAGTGGCTTAGGTACACTGAACTTCTAGGTTGTGTTACAGATTTGAACCAGTTTCTGATCATCAGTGTCTGTGAAGAGGCACTTGGATTCTCTATCATCAAACATCAAGACTAACTTGATGAGGATAACTGGGAGATCCAAGAGTTGATTGATTGCAAAAGCAAGGCCTCTTGTGCTTGTCACAACTCCTAGCAATAGAAATTGAAATCATGAAAAAGTCAAGGCAGAGGTCCATAGGAGGACCCACGATGATGCTGTAGTGTCTGCTCACTCAGAAGCAGACTTTCAGACAATCATCAATGTCTTTAACCGAGGCAAACAAAAAGGTGGCTGACGCTTAACATTCAGAAGAGTAAGGTCCTCCACCAAAAATCTCCCAATGAATGGTCCCCAGCTCTGGTAAGTGAGATCCACAGTGAGACTCTGGGGAACACTGAGTATTTCCCATACCTTGGAAGTCATATGTCGCAGAAGGCTGACATTAATGAAGAAATCCAACATTGCCTAAAATGTGCAAGTGCAACCTTTGGACACTTGAAGAAATGATTGTTTGAAGATTGCCACATCAGATCTGAAACCAAGCTCATGGTTACAAAGAAGTCCCTCATCCCTTGCTGTTTTGAGCTGAGCCACAGACAATTTTTAGGAGACATCTAAAGTTGTTGGAGAAGGTACCATCAATGCTGCCTGCAAAAGGTCCTTTGAATCCAGTGAGAAGACAGACACACCAACATTAGTGTCCCCTGCAAGCAAACACCATGGGGATTGAGATGATGATTATCCAATATCAACTTTGTTGGGCCAGCCATGTCATTCAGATGTCTGACTCCAGTCTCCTGAAACAAGTTTTATTCTCCCAGCTGAGCTAAGGCAGAGAGGATAGCAGAGAAAGCACTTCAGGGATGTTATCAAGGCCCTGAAAAAAAGACAGCATCCATGTCAACTCATGGGAGATTATCACCCAGGGTCACCCCAAGTGGAAGAAAAGCCTGCTGTAAGGAAATCAATACTTTGAAATCTTACAACAACAATAGCAGGTGAAAAAGCAGGAGAGGCAGAAACATCGTGTCGCAAACCAAATCAAGAATTCAGTGCCACCCATCAAACACAGAAGTACACGTCTGAGCTGCAGTAGAGTCCGTCAATCTTAGATAGGCCTCATTGGCCATCTTCAGACACACATATAAGGCAATCTTAGAAGACAGTCATCTTCGACTGCAAGGGATTGCTGAAGAGAAGATTTAAGAATGTAAAAAGAAACAAGAGCATATCTTAAGCATATCAGAATGAAGAAGTCTGTGAAAGAATTAGAGATCTGCTTAAACACCAGGCAAACCCCTCATGATTATATTAGAAAAACAAAGGACATTGCCAAGAACTAAATGCTTTGAATCAGTCCCTACCACCAAGGATATTTTGTAATCCCACCTAGATTTGCTTTCTAATAACAAAAGCAAAATGTTATGGGGGCTTGATGTGTCAGAGGAAGAGGCACTGGAGCATAGCAATCATACAAAAAATCATAAAAAAGGCAGGAGAAGATGTTAAATGGTTTAGTTCTGATGTAAAAAGTGGCTGAGTTGTTAAGATAAAGCTCTAATTGAAAACAATTCAAATTTCCCTGGAATTGGAATTAGAGGGTATCAAATGTGCCTCTATTTAATAAAAGGCCCCAAGGGTGATCAGGAAATTACAGAACAGTAATTCTTACCTCTGCATCCAATAACCTGGTTAAAACAAATACTTACAAATATAATATTAAGTATCCTGGAAGATCATGATGGGATAGTGTGGTGGTCATGCTTAGGATGCCTCCTCATACCCCTATATAGTCACCCAATGAACCATCGATAACCTGACTTCCCTCCTGCCACGTCTTGGATGTTATTATTATATATTCAAATTTTTGATGTCACTAGTTGGAAGGCTTGTTATATATACACATTTTTCTTTGGTCGTTAGTTCTTATTATGTCTCTATTAGGGGTTCACGGGCACTAGGGGTAAATTATCTTGCTTGCTTCTCCAGATATTCGCATGCACTCAAAGGTATAGATAATCACAGTCTGATTCAGATTAAAACTTGTCTTTAGTTTTATCCTTTATCACGCTGTACAACTTTCCTTTACCTTCAGGCAGAAGCTGTCTTTTTGTATCCTTTTTCCTTTCTTTTTTTAACCTTATCTATAATATCAACTTTGTAACTCTACTTTTATAATGCTCTTACACTATAGCTATCAATTTGGCTGAACAGAACTTAGTACTAATAAACAAAGTCTCTTTCTATTTTGTCTATCTGTTTTTCTATTCCTGTTGCGGGCTTTTATTTTCAAATCCCACTATTTACACTCCGTTTAATTTGTTGACATATGAGTCTACATTTTATCCTGTGTACAACTGATGCCTCAAATCCTCTTGATGGGCAATTAGATGCCATCTCCAAGTCTGACAGAATAGGTCAAAATTCACGCTCTTCTTGTCTTTGTTTACAGGTCAGCCGCGTATGACGTGTCCCGCGGTTTCTCTCTTCAGGAATCCACCCCTTGCCCTTGGAGCTCTGTTCTTCCCAGCGCTGTGAGTCTTCAGGTAAGCTTTTGATCCCCTGGGGATCTTCTTTCTTCCTCTTTTTCTCTTTTAGTCTCAGCTCCTTTCCTTGCTAAAGCTCCCGTCTTTTCCCCTCCCTCCAATCTTGGAGCTTCTATCCTAATGTAGTACCGGCTCCGGAAGCGGCATTCCCCAGGTCTTTTTGCTACATCCACACTCATTCCTTCACAGATAGCGCAGATTCTACAATTGAAAATCCAGTCTTAGGAATTTCTAAGAAGTCTTTGAACAAGGTGAGTAAATAGGGAATAAGGGAGATCCAAATGACCTAATTTATTTAAATTACCACAAGGCCTTCAACAGGTTCTGCATGACAGACTACTGAATAAATTAAGTAGTCAAGCGAGGCAAAGAATTATCATAGATTAAAAAACTGGCTTGCAGATAGAAAACAAAAGTAAAATTAAATAGTGAACTTTATTGACAGCAAAAGGTAAACAGTGGGGTTCTTCAAGGGGCTTCACTAGGGCTAATGTTATATTTATTAATGGATTAGAAAGAGGGTTTAATATAGTGAATAGCAACATTTGCAGATGACACCAATTATTTAGGTTAAATCGGGCCTGTAGATGATGGTGGTGAATTTCAAAAGCTAGGGACAGACATTCAAAAAGCCCGAGCCTGAATGGATTGAATCTCTGCAGGTTAGTCTAACCTGCAGATATTGAACCAATTTCCAAGTAGATAGACATTTACTTTTGTCAGCCCCCCCCCCCTCCATTGCTCAAGGGGTGGGAATGTTGACCCCCAGCTAGCACTCTGAGGCAATGGGTGGTGGGGGAACAAAGGGAGGACTGCTTGTGTGGAGTGCATGCATCTGCTGATGATACTGAACTTTCAATCACCCTCTCCCTGCTTCTTCATGTTGTCTGCAGCAAACTGACAGCACTCACGTGTCCCATGCATTCTAGATCATTTCTCACACCTCTCTCTGTCTCCTTTTGAGCACTGTCAGATTGTGGCCTTTGAAGCAAGCCATCAGGGAGCTTATCAGAACACAAAGTGTATCAGCCCATCAAGAAAAGAAAAACCAGCTTTTTTCCAAGGTATTTGTAAGGTAAAATGGAGGAACATTACCAGCTGGCCTGCTGATTAATTCCATAAAGCCCTAAGCAGAGACTGTTCTGTCTACCTTTGTTCCAGTGAAATTGGAGAAACACACACATAGCCATTGCTCAGAATTAGCTAGCATGGGGGTGACCAGATTCAGGCTGGGATCCATGCTGTGGGAGAGGGGAGGAAAGAAGGGAGCAGCAAGCAGCAGGCGGGGGAGCGGCATCAGAAAGCCAGGCAGACACTGCTGTGCCTGCAGTCTCCACCTCCTTCTCAGCCAACTGGAGCTCCAGCTACAGAGACAAGGGGCAGGGCCAGCCCTGGTCTCGGAAGCAGAAAGCACAGCCCAGGACAGCTCAGGGCTGAAAAGCATGCTGGTATTTGGGGGTGGGGGGAAAACTCTTATTTAATGTAAACCAGGAAGGAGTCTGGGCTACAAGTTCCATAAACCAGTTTGACCCAAATCAGTTAAGTCTGATACTACATTCAACCAGGTTTATCTTAAACCAGTTTCAGCCATTTTGAAACTGGTTTATGTGCACTGAACTTCTGCTCTGTGACAGGTTTAAACCACTTTCTGATCACTTAAACCATGTTATGTGTACTTCTGTCCCTAGCTAAAAAAAAGTTATTAAGAAATTAAGTGAATGGGCAACACAAAGGCAAATAATAATAAATATAAAGTAATGCACTGGAGAGATAAACTTAAAATTATTTACAGACCTAACAAGGTTCCAGATCAACTCAGAAAAAAACACCTGAAAATCATTGTAGATAACTTTTTAAAGACCTCTGCTCAACATGCAGCTAGGGTTAAAACAAACACGCAAGATATTAGGATGCAAATAAGCAATATGGTGAGATAGTCAATGCTAAAATGGCCTTGTATTAACCAGTGGTGTAGCCTCATTTCAATTGCTATGTGGTAATCCAATCTCAAAAAGAATACTGCAGACTTGGCAGGAATTCAATAAAGAACAAGGAGACTGGTGAAGGGCATGGAAAACCAGTAGAGCAATCCCTTTATTCCTTGGTTGATGGAAAGCTCCCTCCCTTTGGGGCATGCTTTAAAAATACTTTTTTTGGTTGCATGAAGTATCATCAGACAAATGTATCAAACTGATGTAACTGTAACAATCAGGGTCCCCAGAAGGATTTTAAGAGACTTTACAGATCAAAAAAAATGTAAATATGTACTTTACAGATTTGTGTCTTGGCAAGAAATGCAGTATCTCAACAGCAACTCAACCAGGGTCCTGTAACTACACTAGTACATAGATTTTCCCTTGTTCTTTGCAATAGATTTAAATTATTTAAATCCAGCCCCTGAGAAATCTAATTTTACACGATAAATATTGTTTTTTTCCCCTATATTTACCATTCAGGTCTAAGATAATCTCTCAAGAAATCAAGTTCAACTAATATCAGCAATTCCATTTGTTCAATTCTGGACCATACAGCTATATTCATAAATGGTATTACCTTTAAAAGCCAGTGCTCTATTGGATTACTATATTGGCTTCCTTCGTTATGTATTATCATCATTATTATTCCAGTTCACTCTCCTCTTTGTGAAACTTCTATAACCTTTGTTAAATGTCCTTTCATTTTTATGAGTGCATATCAATTGTTCTGCTTCACTATCTTTATTGTATGTAGCGTACAACAGTGTTAGGACTCTTTGTATCAGTATTTTGATGAACTGCCAATGATATTCTGGTGTTCTCTTTCCATTTTTGATCAAGAACCCTTCAAATTAAAATTTTACATTATTTTTTAAATGTAACCTGAATCCCAAATTATTACTTTATTCTTTTTTAGTTTTCAGCTTTACCATCAGATATAAATCTTTTTCCTGAAATTATTGGATACTTATCTTCTTAAGTCAACATTAATATTTGATGAAATGCCATCATCCCTGATCCATTTTTTTTTAACAGCTGTTTCTCCCCTAACATTTACTAAAACATCTTTTCCCTGAGAAATTAGGAGATAAGTCAAAATTGTATTTCCAAACTGTTTACATTTCCTGTATTCTCAATTAATTAGCCTTCAATTTAGTGAAAGTTAGGCAAAACATAATGATGTTCTTTATTGCATTCACGAAATTTTCATTACATTTTAACTAGTCAAAAAAAAATAGATAAGTGATCTACAGTGAAAACTATCTTTTTGACACTTGTCTTCCACAGAAAGAATGTATATGATTTTATTTATTGGCTAATTTAGTTACACTACTGAAAGGGATGGTCATTGTCAGCATTTCATAGGAATCTTTATGTGAGGTTAAGCTGTTTCTTAGTAGCTCCTATATGAACTTTCATTTCTACCCAGGAGAACTTTTACTGTCTGTTCTCCAATGCCTGATGAAGGGTGTTTGTGCCCGAAAGCTTGCAATTAAAGAATTTTTTTTTTAATTTGTTGATCTAATAAAAGATATCATCTCTACGAGTCCCGATTGCCTTTTCCTCTAGAACAATACAGCTACAACCTGAATACCTCTTAGTAGCTCTGTAACATTATTACAAATATGTTTAGTCTCTGACGTATAGGTCTTATTAATATACTTTCTTTTTTATTAAGAAAAATGTAATTCTCCGTGTGTGTTCAATTTCAAATAAGAATTACTGGATAAGAGAATTGTTTTCTATATTTATGAATCTCATAATGTCTGTTCACAAATGTACAAGTAATTTTGTTTATTGGCCATCTAGCTGCATGTATTTGACTTGACAAGAAAAGAATCAGAGCTCGCCTGTTGCCCAGCTGTATTAAGTGACATCAGCAATAGAGGCTGCAGTATGGGAGCATCCAATGTACAAGCAACAGTAACATCAACAGAAACAGAATACTATATAATATGGCAGGATATTTTCTCCATGCTAATTCACTTTACTGGATTTGGCTTCCTTACTATTGTAAACAGGTTGTATGAGGACTGTTCTATGGTAAGGCAATAAATTGGGAATTTTGTCCTCAGCATGCTGGATCATCAGTGAAATATCATGTGGTGCCAGTAGCCAGCTACATGCTGCAGATGTTCACATGAGATGGAACACAATCAAGCCTCTCCCACTACAGAGAACCTGGGGAGGAATAGCAATCATGTAAGCCAATCGTATTAAGATGAACCCCATAATCTCCCTCAACCTACTAGGTCACATTCCATCTGGATTTAGCTTCTTTAAGGTCAGTGGAGTGTTCAGTGGGTTAATCTTATTTTACGATTCATTTGGTACTTTTGTAAGATTAGATTTTATTTTTTTTTTCAAATATGAATGTCTAAAATAATTGTTGCTAGATCTTAATTTCAAGGGACCCACTTACAACTTTTTTTTTCCCCCAAAACACTGCCTAATTTATAATGTGTAATGTCTTCATCATGCTTCCATTGACCTTGTCCTTCTTTCACCTGCAGGACTGACTTGATTTTTCCCTGCATAGGTTCTTTTCTCTTGAAGGGAAAAATAGAGGACATAAAGGCATTGGGTTGCGTATAAATAGAGGACAGAGCAGCAGAAAACCGGAATGTCCTCCATGATGGCCACCCTATTCATAGAAGAGAAGGAGAGCTGTAAGGCACATGATGACTGAAAACATTTCAGGCCTGATTCATCACCGTTTCACTCCAGTCTCATACTGATGGTGGAGTGTTTCACTGGTCTAAAACTGTAGAATTGATAAGGCCTTTGAGCTTCAGTTGTACAAACTTATTACATGGAATGTTTTCAACAAGCTACATATCTACAGGGCTTGACCACCACAAAACTATAGGTGTTAAGTCACTTTTGGTGTGTCCACACTGCAGTGACAGAGCTCTCTGAGGAAATAAGTCTAGTTCACACACTTCTCCTTGTACATGCCAACCCTGGAAATAAGGCAGCGAGATCACCCTGGGGTAACTCTGGTACCAGCCTCAAGACCACAACTTTTAATATGCTCAAAGCAGTGGGACGGGTCTTTCTGGGGATAATGTGCAAAGCACAAGTGAACTGGAAGACTTCTTGCTCACCATTGATTTCTGTGGGACTGCTTCAGTAAAGAGTTCTTGCATGAGCATGCCTTCCAAGTCCATCAGCATTGAAAATCCAGAGCATATTCATCATCCACACTGCCATATAGCTGTTTTCTGGGCATTCCCTACAAAGGAATTCAGTTCCCTGCTTGGTTTAAAATAGCCTGAATCTGATGACCTGTAGGGCATGTTGTAAACCTCCTCTTCCTTTCTCAAACATTTGAAAATGAAGAAAGATGTGGGAATTTTAAGGGTGGGAAATTGTTGGAAGCAGAAATTTATTTAAGCTCTTCAGCTGCAGGTTTCCAGGCAGGAGACTGTATAAAAGTGTATTGCTACCCTTCAAGATGTGTTAAGAGTATTTCATTTTGCTATTATTTTTAGTTATATCATTGGTGCCTCAGCCATTTGGACAGATATTCTTTTAGTTTGTATATAAATGTAAATAAATGAATAAATAAAAAAAATTCTCAAGGTTTTATTGTTTTCAAACTAGACTGTGGTTGATCTAGTGGGCTATATCATGAAGCATGTAAGCATAGGATCAAATCTTTTTTTCCCCCCCGCATACATTTTCAATGTGTACACTATTATACTTTTATTTCTTGAGGCAGATGCAATTCATTGCAATGACGATGCCATTAAGAGGCGATATTGGAGAGGCAGAATAATGTTAATGCACTTCTTAGATTATCCTATTTATGTTATGGTAAAATCACTATGCTTTGAAATTACAATAGAAAATGGTTCCATTGCAAGTGGAGGAAAGCGATATAACACTGTTGTGATGGGCTGACAATAACATGCCAAATTATTTCAAGATGTGTATAGCCAGCTTAATATATAAATTTCATTAAAATATGAAAGGAAGTCCTTTGAGACTCCTGGAGAGCAATATAATAATGCCATCAAAATTTAAGATTGCTGGAAAATCATTTTATTGCATCCCTACAGAAACTCATTTCTACTGCATTATACTGTATGTACCAAACAATGTTAATGCTGGTCTCTGAACCTTGTGTGTAGCAGTGCATTTCTTCTATCAGATAGCAAATCTTTTTCAATTTTATATTTGCATCTTTTCATGTTATTAAATAACATTCTGCATTTTAATTGCATTCAGAACCATTTTTAGTATTATATTCAAAGATGTTTTGAAATGCTGTGTATGCATTTCAGCTCTGCTGCCTGGGTTGCCTACATACTTGAATGGAACATTAGCTCAACTCACTTGAGAGTTCCCAAGTAGTTAATGCGCTGGCAGGGGAATTTAGGTTTTTTTAATTTAGAATGATATGACAAAGTGTGTTGTTTGCTGTTGTTTCACCTAATTATTCATGTTCTTAAACTATTATTTGAATGCTGCAGACTAGCCTAACAGATATTAAACATTGCTCATTATGTTAACCTGTAACTCAAAGAAGCTTTCAGCATAGCCCAACCAGGCTGTCTGTGCAAAGCAGTATAGTTATCTTATGAATAAATTGCTCCATGTGTTCCCTGCTGAGACAGACCATTATTTTTAATTATTCATCTTAGAGGATCTTTGTTTAAAGCTGATATCCCTCCTTTGAAGTGTCTTGCCTATGATTCTTTCTTGTCACCGTGCTACTCTGTACACTCAAACTTGATCAAGAGTGCTCCCCATTTCAGCCCTGTTATTGGCCACTTGGGTAGATCTTGGACTTTGAAAACAGAGGTCCAAATGATGTGGTGTATTGCTGCATATAACACATTTTTCTCCAGTTAAAAAGAAACTAGTATCCTATGGGCTTAGGACTATATTATTTGGTTTCAGATTGAAGCCAAAAAAATCTTTAAGGGAATGCGCATTGATTTGCTATATTATATATTAGATATAGAAACACAGCAAACTAAGCAAGTAGTAATTAAGTCATTAGAATTAAATGTACATTTCTTATCCAGATGCGTAAAACAAAATCTAACCTTCTTGGACATCTTGACTTTCTTCTTTGCTTCTTTCTTTCTTCTGTCTTTAGCAGTCCCCTTGCAGTTAAGGGTGATTCTCTTCTCCTATCTGTGGGTCCAAAGATGGCTGATGAGGATGATCCAAGATCAACAGACTGTTGCAACTCGTACATGTGTTTCTGTGAGGGGTGGACAGCTGCAGGTTCTTATTTTAGTTTGTGACGCATTGTTTCTGCTGCTCCCGCTTTTCCGTCCCCTGGTGTTGTCGTAAGGTTCCAAAGTACTGAGATCTTTGTAGCAAAACTCTTCCTCCACCTTGGGCAGTCCTGGGTGATAGTCTCCATGAGTTGATATTGATGTTACTTTTTCAAGAAGGCCTTGAAGATGTCCTTGTAGTTCTTTCCCTGCCCTCCTCTTGAGTGTATGCCTGAATACTCTGGGAGAATAAAACTTCCTTCAGGAGTCTGGAGTCAGACATCCAGATGATGTAGGTAGCCCAGCGTAATGGACGTCAGATGATCATCACCTCAATGCTAGTGGTGTTTGTTTGTGAGAGGACACTAATGTTGGTGCATCTATCTTCCACAGGCAGCATTGATGGTACTCGGCCAACCACTTGAGGTGGAGAAATACCATCTCCTGTACATTATCCACAACTCAGCTCCAGGTAGTAAAGTAGGAATCACAACTGCTTGATAAAGCATGAAGTTGGTGTTGGACCTGATGTCATGATCTTTGAACACCTGTTTCCTCAGGCAATGTTGAATCTCTTTGTGGATGGTAGCCTTCTGTGAGATATGGCTTCTGAGGTACGAGAAATACTCAATGTTCCCCAGAGTCTCAGTGTGAAAATGCATTACCGGAGCTGGGGACTGCTCATTAACAGCTTGTTATTGGAGGACCTTAGATTTCTGAATGTTAAGAATCAATCTCATTTTCTTGTGTGCCTCAGTAAAGATGTCAATGATTGGCTGAAAGTTTGCATCCAAGTAAGCACAGTCTACAAAATCATCAGCATACTGGAGCTTGATGTCTGAGGTTTTCATTCATAGATGTTAGGGTCGGAAGGGACCTCAATAGATCATCGAGTCTGACCCGCTGCATAGGCAGGAAAGAGCGCCGGGG
>NW_005842201.1:292397-294131 GCF_000455745.1 Alligator sinensis | reverse complement strand
TTCCGTGCCACCCAGCAGGTCATTTCCTAGGCTGTAGGTGTGCTGGACATTTTTCCTCCCTAGGTGCAGCACTTTGCATTTCTCCTTGTTGAATTGCATTCTGTTGTTTTCTGCCCACTTGTCCAACCTGTCCAGGTCTGCTTGCAGCTGTTCCCTGCCCTCCAGCTTGTCCACTTCTCCCCACAGTTTTGTGTCATCCGTAAACTTGGACAGAGTACACTTCACTCCCTTGTCCAAGTCGCCGATGAAGACATTAAAGAGTATCGGTCCAAGAACCAAGCCCTGCGGGACCCCGCTGCCCACACCCTTCCAGGTCGATACCAACCTATCCACCACGACTCTCTGGGTGCGACCCTCTAGCCAATTCGCCAGCCACCGGACTGTGTAGTCATCCAAGTCACAGTCTCTTAACTTGTTCACCAAGTTAGGGTGGTCTTTGTGTTGGCTTGGAGCTGGCTGAGATTAAATAGATTACAATTCATTGGTAGTGTAGCTCCACTCTGGCTGGAAGCTTGTAGGTAGTCAGATGTAGCATTGTGTTAAGGAATATTGAGAAGAGTGTTGGAGTAATGGTGCAGCCTTGCTTAACTCCCATTTTAACCTCAAAGGGATCCATGACTGAGAGCCACCATTTGCATAATGTCATGGAACAGGCAGAGAATAGTGACAAATTTCAATGGGCATCCATACTTCAAAAGGATTCTCCATAGCACTTCTTTGGTAACAGAGTCCAAAGCTTGCATGAGGTCAGAGACGGCCATGTAGAGAGGTTTATGTTATACCCAGGATTTTTTCTGCATCTGGTGAGCTATGAAGATCATGTCAGTTGTGCCTCTTGATGCCCTAAACACACACTGAGATTCTGGGAGGAGCTTTTCAGCAAGTGGAACGAGACAGTTAAAGAGGCTTCTTGAAGTGATCTTTCTTGTGGTAGACAGCCAGTCAATCCCACTGTAGTTTCCACAATCAGACTTGCCTCCTTTCTTGAAGACTGTCATAATCATGGCATCCCTGAGGTCATCTGGGATTTCTTCATCATTCCAAATCTTTAAGAAGAGGGCTTGGAGATGTCATGTGAGCTTCTCTCCTCCCTGTTTGAAGATTTCACTGGGGGATTACATCACTTCCAGACTCCTTGTCATTCTTCTCCTGCTGGATGGCTTTCCTCACCTAGTCAAGGATTGCAGGGATTCTGAAATCATCTCTGACTGGGTGTTGCAAGATGGAGTTGAGAACACTCATCAACAACAGAGTCTTGATTGAGGTCTTCAAACTATTCCTGTCAATGGGTGTTGATGGCTTCCCTTTCCTTAATCAGGTCTCCTCCATCCTTAGGTCTCAAGGGGATTGGTCCCTAAGGGCTAGGACCATAGATTGATTTGGTGGCACTGAAGAAACCATGCATATCATGGATGTCAGAGGGATATTGAATCCCCTTTGCCTTTTCTTTCTACCATCTCTTCTTCATATCACCTTCAAGTACCTCTGCCTTGGCTTGTTGCAGATTCAATTTCTTTTGCTTGGAGTTGATGTCATTCTGCCAAACATAAAAGGCGTTGTATTTGTGGTTGATCAATTCTTGGATCTTCCATTCATTCTCATCAAACCAGCCTTGAAGTTTCCTGGTAGGGAACCCAAGTGTCTCTTCCATGGGCAACTGGTGCTACCTTAGTGTGCCCCCCCCCACCCTGCAGTGACTAGTCAGCAACTGGAGGGGAGGAGGGGAATCCCCCT